>NW_010128065.1:0-1438 GCF_000699245.1 Pterocles gutturalis
TACTGCTGAGCTCATTTTTAAACGTTTATATTAGGGGGGCTTGCGGGGAGGAGAAATAATTGTGTAATGTCTTCGGAGCAAGGGAGCATTCCAAAAGCATGACTGCGCGGCCCTTTCCAGCACTAACAATCTGGCAGCCAAGCCTTCCCCGCGGCCGCCAACTCCCTCCATCCCGCCTCAGCCCCTCGACACCCCCAGGAGAACAGCAGCGTGGTCTCGGGGTGCTCCGCTGGGAGCGGGGGCCCGGCTGAGACCCCCGGCTGGGCAGCAGCACTGACACATCCCAGCACCGTGTTCGGGTGTGAAACCGGAGACAGGCAGGCAGTGGCTTTGGCCGTCTGTGTTTCACCAAGACTCGTTGCATTTTATTTTCATTTTGCCAAGCGCCACTTGGTGTCCAGACAGTTTCAGCAGATGTTCAGCTCCTCCTTCTCGGCTACAGTTAGTACAGGTAGAGACTGTGTGAGATTTTACGGACTTTAAACTGAATCCATGCTCCTGACAGCTACAGCTTCTCCAGAGAAACGTTTTTCTAAGTGGAAAATAAGCCAAGTCACTGTCTTCCAACAGGTTATCGGAGCGTTTAACCAGGCTCACCTCCTAACTTGCTGTTTGCGCTGGAGAGGCGTATTGACATGAAAAGTAAGGAATGTATTAGCAAATATTGATTGGCCCCGGGGCAGCAGCAGTCAGGCGCAGCACACATACAGGCATCTGCTGAGATCGGGGCATGTTATTTGGAGCTTTCAGCGAGACACTTGTACTACGTGACTCTGGGAAGGCTCTCGCTTCCGTGGGAGGTAAAATAAGAACATGGCATGATGTCCTTTGGAAGAGGAGGTAAGGGCAGGCAGCATTTTGCTGCAAAGCTCAAGCACTTGTGGTTCCAGCTTTGTTTAGGCTATAAAATTCTTGTGTTCCAAGTCCCTTTCTCTGTTTGGCTTGTGGATGTTTTTGTGGGATTTAGCAATGAAAACAAGCCAGCCTGGCTGCTCTGCTCCAATCTGGGTCTGGGTAAGCCCAGGGGTCTGGTTGTGTCCGGAGAACAGCTCACAATTTTAGAAAACGGGCCGGGGAGCTCTGCGCAGCGGAGGTGGCGGTGCTGGTGGGTGTGGGTCGTGCTCTGGGTGTCCGATGGTTGCTGGCGTGAGCGAGGGCTGGAGACTGGTCCCCTCTGTGCTGCACAGAAACGCACAGCGTGGCCTGCCCGGGGCTGCGCGAGGGTGGAACTGCAGATGCTGCTGTGCCAGACCAGCACCACTTTGGTCGGCTGGAAGCTGCAATCTGCCCGGGAGCTGGGAGCCCGAGTCCTGCCCTGGCTGTTGCGCATCCCTTTGACCCTGCTCTTTGCTTCAGGCCCCTTTTGGAACTTCCTTCTGCATAAGAGTCCCTCTGATCCCCGAGACACTGGCCAGGGCACTTGTCCTGTGCTACCCTG
>NW_010128065.1:1469-2650 GCF_000699245.1 Pterocles gutturalis
CGATTGCCCAGCGGTTTAAATTCAGGGGGTCCGGCCGTGCCCATGGTGGCCTGTGCCTGTCCCAGGCGGCTCCGGTTTGTCACGGTGCCTCTCCGGGGCCGTGTCCCCAGGTGCTCTCGCCTGGTGCCGGGTGGCAGCCCTGCGCGCACACACACACACACACACACGCCATGTTTAGAAGTGCAGACGGTTTGTCCTTGGCTGCGTCGGTTAGAAAACATGTTCAGTGTTCCCTGGTTGTGTCCATGCACTCTGGATGCTGTGAGCTCCCGTCGGTCTCGTCTGTGTCGCAGGCTGCCCAGCCTGGAATGGGGGCATGTGTTTGGGGTTTCTGAACCCCAGCTCCAGCCTCGAGCCCCATCTGAGCTGCATTCCCAGCTCCTTCCAAACCAGAGTTAAATCAACAGTCCAGCCCAGTGCTTGGATGCTTTTGTTTGTTAAACCACTGAGAAGTCTGGCAGAGCTGAAGAGCCAGCAGTGCCGGGAAGACCTCGGTCTGTTCAGAGAGGTGGTTTTCCTTCTGTGTTTGTGTCGTGGTGCTGGGGGCTCAAGGCGAGTGATGGGGCTGGTTGTTCCCGGAATCCAAGGGAGCAACCAGAGAGCTGCTGGGGCCGAGAAATATTTTCTAATCATCCGACCAGCAGCTGGTGAGGAGATGCTGGGTGGCAGCGAGGCTGGGGCTGCACAAGCACTGCCGGGGGGCCTGACCCCCTTCCCTGCTCTGGTCCTTCAGGATGAAGACGTTTTGTTCAGAGTGGGATGTCTGCGGGAGCTGTCCCTGCAGAGGGGGGTTCCCTGCAGAGGGGGGTGCCCCTGCTAAGGGGGTGTCCCAGTGGAAGCTCCCAGCACAGCTCCATCCCCAGCTCTGTCCCTGCCAGCCCAAGCTCTGCCCAGGCTCCAGGCTGTGCCTCAGGCCAGGGCTGTGGCCAGGACAGAGCTCCTTTGCTGTAGGTGTGACAGGTCCAGCCGGGGCGCAGCTGCCAGCAGCAGTGCTGGGAATTCCAGCTTTAGAACAAAACCCTTCTGTTGGCTCTGGGAGCTCGAGCCTCGCCAAGGAGGTTAGCTGAAAGGTTTCTGCGCCTGGCGTGATCCCTTCTCCAGAGCAGTAACGGCTTGCTCTGCCATTTCCTGAGATCTGTAGCAGGCGCTGGATGAAGGACACATCCTGCTGCCAGAGGAAT
>NW_010128065.1:2700-2954 GCF_000699245.1 Pterocles gutturalis
GAGGCAGGAGGCTGGGAGAGGCCGGTAATGCCGGGGCTGTCCCTGGTCCCCAGCTGGTTTGATGGTGATGGCTTTAGAGGAGCAGCTTGGAAAGCAGAGCAGAGCAGTTTGGTCTCATTTTGCAGTTTCTTGGCATGCTGAAGGAGCTGCCTGCTCGGGATGAGGCTGGTGGCACAGGCTACACCCACGGCCATCCCAGTGTCCCCCCGGGCCTGCTGCAGGAGCCCGCGGGGCTTGGCAGTGCTGCTGGCGGG
>NW_010128065.1:3091-3314 GCF_000699245.1 Pterocles gutturalis
GTAACTCTCGGCAGAGCTTAAAATCTGAATTTCCATGTCTGATGTGGGTGGCTGTGTCCTTTCAACCATTTGCCCTGCCAGCAGCTGTAGCAAAGTTGTCCTCCTCAGACTGTCTCTGCATTTCCCACTCTATTTTATCCGCTGGCCATCTGGGAGCAGCGCAAAGCCCTTTGCACCAGGCAGTGCCCTCCGGACTGGCATGGTCCTGCGGCGACAGAGACTC
>NW_010128065.1:3348-3623 GCF_000699245.1 Pterocles gutturalis
ACCGCATGCTGGTGCCGTGCCGGCGGGCGCGGGGGCGAGGACAGGGACGGGGCTCACAGCCCCCTCGGTGCTCACAGCCCCCTTGCCCCGTCGTGTACCAGCTCTGGATTAGCAATGGGCTATTTCTGGGCCACTCTTGTGACTAATGGAATGAATGGTGCTGAGATTTTGGGTGGGGACAGTGCCTCTGCCCGCTGAGTCACCGCTCGGCTTCACACCAGGCTCAGGAGCTGCCGGGATGGAGCCGTCCCGGGCCTGGGGAGACGCAGGGGCCG
>NW_010128065.1:3743-5874 GCF_000699245.1 Pterocles gutturalis
TGTCGCTGTCCTGTGCTGCTCCGGTTGTTTTGGGGTTAGGTCCGCTGTCGGGCAGACCAAGCGCGGGCAGAACTCGGTTTCTGTCTGGGTGTTTGTCTCGCCGGGCACCCGCTGTTCCCTGCGCTGCGGATGTGTCTCCTCCTGCGTTGGTGGGTTAGATAGCGGCACGTCCCACGCCGCCTTTCTTCCTCCGTTTGTCTTTGAGGTACAGAGTCGCGAAGCAGCAAGGAACTAGGTAAACATATTTTTTTTTTTGCACTTGAGCTTTCCTTTTTCCGCAGTGTGGAGGTGATGGCTGAAGGGAAGCCGAGCCTTCGGTCAGATGAGGATGGTTTGCAGGAGGGGTGACAGGTTCTGTGTGTCCCTGGGGATGCGCTGTCCTCGAGAGCTCTCCCTCCCCATGCAGACAGCAGACAGACCCCTCCAGCCCTTTTGTCTGGCTCCGTACACAAACACCGTGTCTCCTCGGGATGAGCTCCTGCCAGCTGCCCATGGGTGGGGTGCAGGCATCCCCGGCCCCACAGGGACAGGCAGCAGAGGAGGGGCACAAGGGGGGAAACGGGAGCCGTGCTGGGGGTTTCCCTTCTGTGCTCAGCCCCTGGCAGTGGGACCCTTTGGCACTTTGGGTTTTTCCCGTCTGTAGCGTTGCACAGGTGCTCTCCCGGGATGTGTGCTTCATGCCCAGGCTCCTGGTGAAGGACTGCTGCTAGAAAGGGCTCTTCCTCACTCTTGTGCATTACAACTGCTGGCTTACTGGTTTTATTAATGGCTCCACAGCCACAAACTGTTCCTGCTGTGACTTGAGAGCCAGCGTGCTGGTACCCTGCAGAGATCCAGGCTGGGCAGTTTGATTTGTGAGGGCTGGGGTGGTCCCCGAGGTGTCCCAGGGGTTTGTGTGGGGGGACAGCCCTGGGGACAGCCCTGGGGGTTTCCTCCCGGCAGGAGCTCAGCAGTGACCTGCTCGGCGTGCAGAGCAGAGGAGCTCCCTGCAGCCAGCCCAGGCGATTCCCAGGCTCAGCTCTAATCCCCTTTTGAAACTCAGGGATGCAAAGGCATGGTGTTACTCGCAGGACTGCATCCCTTTTCCTTGGGGCAGCAGGCAGCCTGCGTTCCTCGGGGTTTGCTCTCTGTTTGTTGAGCGATAGCTGGCAGCTCCTCCGGCCACCAGTGCCAGCGCCGGCTCCGTGTGGTTTTGTGGCAAAGGCTCCTTTGTCATCGGGCTGGGACGGGGCCAGCATGGTGCCGAGTGCCAGGCGTGCGGGTTGTGCTGGGCTCAGCGCCTTCCTGCCGCATTATCTGGGAGCCGGTGAGCGTGCCTGGGTGACACCCCGAGTACAGGTTCCGCCCTGAAGAATTTATCATCTGTAATAAACCCAGCAGGTGTGCGCAGCTCCGAGGGTGTCAGAGCCGTTTGCCGGGGTGGTGGCACAGCAGGGACACCCAGTGCGGGAGGGTCCAGGGCAGGAGCGCTGCTGCCCACCGCTGCTGTGTCCCCCTCGCCTGCTCTCGTCCCTGCAGCGATGGCAGCCATCAGGAAGAAGCTGGTGATCGTGGGGGACGGCGCCTGCGGGAAGACGTGTCTGCTGCTCGTGTTCAGCAAGGACCAGTTCCCCGAGGTCTACGTGCCGACCGTGTTCGAGAACTACATCGCCGACATCGAGGTGGATGGGAAGCAGGTAGGGGCCATGGCAGGTGCTGGAGCCATCTCTGTCCCTTCACTCCATGGTCCCATGCTGGCAATGCCACTGCCTGGCGCTGCCACCCAGGCTGGTCCCCAGGGCTCGGATGCACCCACTGCACTCAGGGACCCCACAGCTCCCGTGTTTCGGGGTCACCCTGGGCATGCCCCAGTTTGAGGAAGACCGTAGCTATAACTGAGGAAGATGAACCTGCTCGCTCCCAGCCTGCCAAGTGTCTGAGCCGCGTCCCTGTCCCCTCGCAGGTGGAGCTGGCCCTGTGGGACACGGCAGGACAGGAGGACTACGACCGGCTGCGGCCCCTCTCCTACCCGGACACCGATGTCATCCTCATGTGTTTTTCCATCGACAGCCCCGATAGCCTCGGTAGGGCCCTGGGATCGTGGGGGGACCTGTGGCTCCCATGGGACTGGGTGCTGCAGCTGAACCCCCCT
>NW_010128066.1:0-12891 GCF_000699245.1 Pterocles gutturalis
TATCTTTTTTGTTGCATGCATATGGTACATGCTAGTTTATATTTTGTTTTGTTAGTGCAATAGAGAGCTATAAAGAGCTGACCTGAGAGACCTTACCATTTTAATTCACTGCTTCAGGTGGCCTGCCAGTGTCTGCATTTAGCATACTGTGGGGCACAAAACAAGATATAGCTACTTTTTAATCCCTTTTAATTAACTACAGCTCTGCAACAGCATTCATTACTTTGCAGAATGCATCTGGAGCTGATGCTCTGTTGCATTTCTTTTAATTGTTACTTTGTCCTGAGATATCATCTGTCTTAGGTACTTGAAACTCCCATTTTTTTAGTAAAATTTTCTCCTCGCACACCCAATGAGATAGGGTGTATGTGTGCACACACATGTGCATGTGTGCTTATGTATGTCTACTTCTTTGTGTTCCTAACTCTCCCCAAGAGTTTGTGCATCCTTTAGTAGCTTTGCCTGAGCTGAGGTTTGGAGTTCTGAGCCAGGCAAACAAACAAAACAACATAATGATCACAGGTTTTCTTTTTCTGGGTATCAGGTGCCAGGGACATCACTGACAGTGTAGGAGTTTTCACACAGGTAGAATTCAATGTCATTAGTGGGCTGTATAGAAATTTATTTAAATGAGATAGGGTCAAAATATCATCAATGCTGCTACCTCAAGAAACCTCAAAATAAAATAAACCTAAAGTAACAGGGCTCAGCAGAAAAGCAGGGCATAAAATCCTGTGAGAGTAGAGGAGAGAGGTATGTAACATCTGTACCAGACTGACAGGATATTTAAAGGAATGTAGATGAACCCGCTTTAGGTGCACATAGCTCACCCCTATCTCTACTAACTGCAGAGGTAAGACTCAAGTGCCACACCTCTCTAAAACATCTTTAGAGGTCAAGGTTTTATTTGGTTGTAAGGCCAGCTTATGCGGTCTACAGTTGAAAGCCAAAACAAATGCAATGTCTGTATTAGAAAGACTTTGATGTGAGTTCACACTTGAGCTGCACGGAATACAGGCATAACTGCAGTACTGAAGACAGATCTACAGAGATATTTAGGAGGCTCACACTTGAGCTGCACGGAGTACAAGCATAACTGCAGTACCGAAGACAGATCTACAGAGATATTTAGGAGCCTGTTTCTCACTGCAGTCAACTGAAAAACTGATGCATAGATGACTTTTGTGAATTTGAATTAAAATGAGCAAAATTGTCTTGACAGAGATGACATTTAAAATTTGTGGCAAAACAGCAAGTCAAACCTTGGTCTCCCATTTCACTGCCTAGTAACCTACTGCTGGGCTGAAATTGATGTCATAATAGGTGATAAAAAGAAAAACAATAAAAATCAAGATAATATGTTCTTTTCCATACAGCGGGGAGCTGAAACTGCTGAGCTGCTATGTAGGATTTCTGTGAAGACTTACATTAACTTTGGTGGACTATGAATTGAGGTCTTGGTGTTTCAGGGGGAATTAAAAACAGTGAACTCTAATGCCTACTGAATTCTCAAGATACAAAATGTTGCTCTGCTAATGTCTCTTTTCAGTTATGCCAGCAAGACTTCTATTTATTTCAGCAGTTTTGCCTCACTGTATTACAAAGGATGAATTTATCCTACTCTTCATAAAGTGGGGTTAATTTGGTCAAATATTTTGGCCTTGCCAAGCCACTCTAGGTGCAATTCTTGCATAGTTGTTATTTTCTGTTCACTGATTTCTTATCAGTAGAAAGACATGCTTTGCAAATTGAGCAGTGCTCTTAATTTTCATTTTCAGTACCAGTGATCTTTTTGTTAAGACTTTTATTTATTTTGTGAGGCCTTTTGAGATGTGTCCTGAAACACATGACTTGATTTGTTCACCACACTAATCAGTCCTAACATTTCCATATGATACAGAGAAGAATCCATAAACACATGAACACGAGTAGCTAAACTTGATTTAAAAAGTAACTAAAATAACGGTGAACTCTAAGAATTTACCTGATACTGTAATCTAAATAGTGTATAAATGTATGTCAGGTGACTTCTCATTCCATGAATTTGATAGCCATCTGCAACAAAACAAGGACAAAATTTAAAATAGAAATTAATGATTTTTTTTTTTTTGTCCTTCCTTTACTAGCTAGGAAATAACCAGTGATGGGGATTTCAGAAAGTGCTAGGGATCTTCCTTTGAGTATTGCTTCCCCTGAAGCTGACTCTTCTCAAGCAGGTAGAAAACAGAGATATTAATTGCTGCTAGCCCATTTTGGAAATCCCAGTCTGAATGACTCTAACATCCATCAATTCCACAGGACATTAAGATTCTTCTGCATCCAACAACTGGGCGTCTGATCTCAATTCCTTTGTGTACAGCTTTCTTTTTTTCTGTACTTGTTTGCATTTTACTGCACTTGTTTTTCTTAATTAATTCAATTAATTCATTTTGCATGTTAGCATAATTCAACAAAGTTGTAAAGTTACAATCTAGAAGTTTTTAATTGTTTAGAATACTCCAATAGAAAAGGAAAAACAATGTAATGAGAAAAATAATATATTATTTGTCAGGGTATAATTTAATTTTCTTTTCTGGGATGACTGGTTGCCATTCCTCTTCATATATAATGAAAGCTCACTAACTATTACTAATGCTTTCTTGCAAATGATATCCTGGAATTTAATATGGTAATATGAAATCCCTACAGCTGTGGATGTACATTAGCTAATATTTTAAGGTAATGCCCATTAAGATCAACATCAATTAACCATAATTCATTGTTTGAATATTGATCAAACATATTTAATTTACCATTAGTGTTAAGAGAATGATGTATTAGTCAATTAAGATAACATTGACTGAGAATCTTAATTAAATATTTGATTCTTTAGCCAAATTTAAGACAGACTTAATCATTGCTTTCAGTGCTCTCTCTTTGTCTAGAATATCTGATTTTATTTCAAGGAAAGATATCTGCTTATGCATCAGTACGGACTGCCTTTTTTTCAGCTCACACTGATTTTCTCTGTGTTTTAATTTATCTCCTGGAATTTAGTATTTCTGTCAAAGATTTCCTAAACCTTGTATACAAGTTTTCTCAAGCTGAATAAGCCCATTGCAACGAACTATTGCCTAACTGCAGAGAAGTCTTTTCCAAAGTAGTACAGAAATGATTCCCAAAGCAGTCAGGAAATCATTCCCAAGGCAGCCAGTGACTGGCTGCTGCACGAGAAAGAAGACTAACTGAAACATAAATTTACAATCCCCAAGTATTTGTGCAGAGGCTATTGGACAGTTTGCAAAATGAGCTGAAACCCTTCTCTGGGCCTTATTTCCTAACCGAGCTTCTTGTTCTTGTAGTCTGCAGCCTTAGTTCCTAACTCTATTATCCCTTGCCACCTTTGCTCAAATAGCCATGCCTGTTTACCTTCCACATCCCTGTTCTGACACTTGATACTGACTGAAGTAATGCTTTCCTTCCATGTGTGGTGGTAAAGGACAACAGCCTCCAGCTTTGTACTATTTAGATAGTAGTGAAAAACAAAGAGAAAAAAAAACAAAGAGAAGAGAGATCATCAGAAGTTGAATTCTAAATAAAATATTTTGTATTAGACAATGAGAAAAAAAAAGAAGAAAATATCCTGTTTCAGCTATATTGAAACACATAAATTTGTTTCTTTAATTTTCTACAGTATAATAAAATCCTCAAAAATGAAAGAAAATATTTCAACACTGTTTACATTCAATGTTTAATCAATATGAAATATAACTTGTTTTCAGCATTTACTTCTGCGAGCTTTAATATTTGGAGATTTCATTGCAAAATGGAATAAAATAATTCTGTCATCTCATGAAATGAAAGTTTCACACTGCTGCATCTAGGAATGCTCATAGCTGAAAAGAAATTGAAGACTAATTCCAAATGGAAAACAACACTGCATTTGAGTTTAAGTCTGTTTTATGTAAGAGTTTATTTATGTGCCAGTTAACAAAAAGTAGATCAGATTAAGCAGTGAGAAATAGGAATTGCATATGTTTGAAATGGGTAAACTTTCTTATTTATTTCAGCTAAATACTGTTGGAATAGCTACAGATTTACAGAGACATGAATTCAGAATCGAGATTTAAGTAGCGAAGTTAACTATCTCATTTAACAGTTTTTCTCTGGCTAAATTTCTGGGGTAACTGCTTCATCTTTATATGATTTAATGTTAAATAATCTGTTACAGGACTAGTGGTTTTTTTGAATAGTGAGACATGAAAGAAGAAAATTATAGGTTACTTATGACAGACAACTTTCTTCTACGTAATTTTTCTACAGTTTTTAATGAGTTGGTGGTTTCACTTTAAAAGTTTTTGCGCTTCTGAAGTGAATAAGAAAACTCTCATTTAGCTTCTAGGGGAGATGGACTGGAAGTACTAGTGTTACAATATTGTTACAGATCTTGTACTAAAGATAAACATATTGTAAAGGTTTGGCAGGGGAAAATTATGTTATATTTGCTCCATCTGCTGTACTTTTCCCTTAGCATACGCTAATTGACACCATCAGACATGGGCTACTAAGTTGGGTGAAACTTTGATTTAATGCAGTATGGCAGTTCTTTCATTCTCGTGAAAGTAAATTTTGTTTGGAAGTATCAAGGGTAAGAAATGGCAAAGCACTGAAGAGCCTATAAAAAGTATAAAAAGAGGGCTGGAGTTTCTTACAATATCACAGTCTTAGGACATGAAAATTAAAGATTATAATCATTTCAACCATCTGACATCCAGAAAATGTTGTCAGGAGATTTCTGGTTCCAAATATTGCTTTAGAAGAAGTGTGCTAGAACCTGACTTGTGACCTTTTTGAGTTCTCAGTAGCACATATCTTTGAAAATGATCCACAGATCTCTCTAAGCACCTGTTGAATACCTCCATGAAAGCCCTGAAATTCTTCAGGATCTTTTGGCATGCTTTAAGAACTGTACAAATGCAAATAGAAACACTGTATAAGACTTTCCCTTCTTTCTTCATGGGTATTATATTCCTATTTGCAATGAATAAAGGTTCTTAGAAAGAAATTATGAGAAAAAAGTCTTCATGAAGAATTTATTTTTTCATGAAATTTTTTACAAAGCAGTGAATCTTAATCTGACTGTTCCTAGTTCACACACCTGCAGTTTACAAATTTCTGCGTTAGGTCACTGAGCATCAATGCTGTCTGAAAAATGTGTGCTTGTTCATCATTCTTTGTAGGAAAAAAAGTGTTGATGGAGTGAATTTTAATGGAACATCTCTATATGTGGATAGAATAATACGCACATGTATTTCTGTAGGGTTGGTGAAATTTCTCTTACTTGATTAAAAGAGAATTGTAATGCAAGTGATGCTTCTCTTTTTTTCAGATCAGAGTGAAAGAGTAAAGAGCCTTCTTTTACATGTGGGACACTGTACAAAGACAGAAAATTAAAAGGAAAAAAATAAAATCAAAAGAAAACAAACAAAATAAGCCAAGCATTATAAAGACACAAGACTGTGAAGCTGAATTGCTTTCCATTACTTCTTGAGCTTTTTTCATTTCTATTCCCTAGTGCAGAGCAGTTCTTACTCTTCAAAAATCAGTTTATTGAAAAGATAGCATGAGTACTTAAGGTATGTCTTTCATGTATATTGTCTCTTCATTTTTTTCTTAAGTTAACTTACATTGAAATAACATGAAGAGGTAAAAAAAAATACCTCTTCACTTTTTTCTTAAGTTAACTTACACTGAAATAACATGAAGAGGTAAAAAAAAATACAACTGAAATTAAATATAAGCTTAAAATGAATATTTTGAGCTGTTTCTAAAATAGCTTTAATTTTGAGGTACTTGAGTTAAAGATTCTTCTCTTTTAGTTTCTTTTTTCCGTTCATTCATGTATAACTTTGTTCAAAACAGGTTATCAAAACTTCACCTGTTCAAACCTAAGAACTCTAAAAATGACTGCTGATATTTAGAGGCTGATTTTGATTTGTAGATACTGCTGAACAAATTATATTTAAGCCCTAAATAATCATGAACACATTGTGAACAAAGAATCCAAACAGCTCAAACTTCAGAATTATTTGACATAATCAAAGCATAATCAGTGAAGTTACTCCTGTATCCAAAGTTCAAGAAAACAAAAGAACTTCAAAAATAATAATATCATACTTAGAAATATAAAAGATCTTTTGTTGAATCTGTCATAAGTTGGAAAGAACCTAAAACTCACTTTGTTTGAGTTAGACTTGCTCTGTTGCTAGGTGGTGTATCCATTTTTCCTGTTGGCTAAAGCTGTCTCTCTCAGTCTGTGTTCCATCCTTCTTATGAAAAAAATGTGACACTGACTTTTTTTTTAAATTAAACAATAATTATTTAGAAGGTTTTTTTCAAAATTTACTGTATCGTTTTAAAATGGCTTACAGTTTCTGCATTCTTAGGTTCAGTCTTCCTCTCCCACAATATTAAGTTTTTCATCCATGCCCAAAAGCCACTCCAAAGATTCTGTCTAAAAATGTACAAAAATATTAATTGAAATACTTCTAGCTCATGAAGTTCCTCTCCAAAAATCCTGCTTAGTTTCCAAATATCAGGAAAGTTTTTCAGAGGAGTTCATCTGTCATCATATACTATTTATTAAACAACATTTACTTAATTTTGTATTCTCCCTCATTGCAGGGACTTTAACTACTGTCTGTGATTGTCTCATATAGACATGTGTTCTGGTTTAAATGCCCAAGTTCACAGAGTTGACCGATAACACTCTGTAGTTTCCAGACTGGAATGGTTCAATGCAGTATGTAATGAAGGTCTTTATCCAATTAGCCACGACTTTTACCTACCCTAGCATTTGTAGTCTGGCACTTCAGGCTTTCTGTGATTGCTGTGCTTTGCTAATTTACATTCTTAAAGCCTGGAGGAGGTGGGGGGAGAAAAAGCAAACGTATCAAACGTTGTAAAAAAAAGAAAAAAATCCAGAGCTGCGTAGCTTAAATAAACTGTGGTTTTGCTGTGGGTTCTCCAGCTTTTATCTCCTTGGGAGGACCAAGACCACTTAGTCTAAAATTCAGAACTCCTATTGCTTTTAATAGGAATAGATTACATGTACCTCAGTTGGACCTCAGAGATATTTTTTAAATTTTTTCTTTAGTAAAGAGATGCCAAAAGAGAATTTATTTCTTTACAAAACAAAGAAACGTAACTCTAGATCTCTAGGTAAGAGGGATAGAGAAGATTTTTTCCAAAATTTTTTATCATTTGGCTCATCAGATTTTCTTAAACAGCCCATTAGGCTACAGGAAAGAATAGTATTATGTTCATGTAGTGATCACTTGCAATTTATTTTCTGTGTTTGTAATTCATCTTTAATCACTCAAAACATAGAAAATCCTGGAAATGCATTCCTATTACTTTTATAACCCTGCCAAGAGAAGGGCAAGGTTCTTTGACTACAAAAGCTCAAAATTTTCAAATAATAAAATACAAGTTTCAAGCACAGGTCAAGCTCAGTTTTCATTTGTTCAAAATATCAAATTACAAGTAAATGATCATGTCTATTATTCAAGGACTTTCAAACAGACTGTTGCCAGAAAAAGTGCAGTGTGCTGTGAGAAAGGGACGTAATTGTCATTATTTACAGGCAAACTTAATTTCTCATAAAGTAGTTCCAAGCAATATCTATCTGTGTGTAGCCCTACTTTTTTAAAATTGTGGCTTTAAAAAATAGTTTACTTACTTCTACAATGCAAAAATATAAATAGAAACTTCAAGTGCTGTTAGATGACCAGTGTTTCGGAAAGGAGATTTCAAGAAAAAAGAAACTACAGTATTAGAAATGTTGGTTTTGTGAATATATGGATCTTATGAATCTGATCTGAATTGTTTGGGACAAGACAGCTTATTTACTGTTTATTAACCTGTTGTTTCACTGTTTAGAATATGGACAACTAGCACAGTACAACTGATTTTAACACTATTTCACCTTTTCTACCAGCTGGGTAATTGTTTCTTTATTAAATCCCAGAATTTCTGATTTACGAGGTGTTTCTCTTCTGGTATCTGTTCGATTCTTTAAGCATAACTTCTTTAACATTTATGATTTCTATTTCTTTTTTTCTTCTTTAGAACTAAGACAAAAGAAAGGAAGTTCTATATTGCACAGGACTATCCAAACTTACATAATAAATTCCTCTTTCAATTCTTGGTTGCTATCATTGCTTCAGTTTCCCTCTCTTAAGGCTTCATGGTTTCCAGGCCCTATAATTAAGCTAAGTACCATTTATTTAATATAGATTTTTCTTACCTGTGGGACATTAACACAAAGGCATCTTGGTCAGTGACAGTGGTTCCCACATGAAAACAGAAGTAAATAATATCATGGAAAGATTAGACCAACTTATGACTAAATTAAAAAAAAAAACTGAATTGTTATTTACTTGTGAAAGCATCACAAAGGTGAAAACAGAAGCTGGTGTTCTCAGACCTAAAAACAAAGACCAGATTAACACAAGTAGTTGATCAGAAAACAGCTGGATATCAAAATCCCATATTAAATTCTCAAAGCTGTGTTAAACTAGGAGAAAAGTTTGAAAGGCTCCCATCTGAACACAGAACTCTGACCTGGAGACTTTCCAGATAGTATCAGTTACTGCCTAAAGAGTGGGAGCAATCACTGTAAATCTGTTCCAGTTATTCCCTCAGAAACATTAGCAGTGTCTTTGCAAGAGAATACTTAAGTTATAGTTCTTACAGCAATGGAACCGAGAGCTATAACTGACAAAACTTTAGAAAACCAGGAGGAAATATTTAAGGAAGGAATGGAAGCCAGACAACTTTAAAAGCTATCCAAGATCTAAAAGAAAATATTTTTAGTTGAAACCATCCCCTCCCTTGCTTTAATAGTATTAAAATATATAGAGTAACAAATTACTCATTAATACTCAAGTGAAGTGTAAGAAACTTCAAACAGTCAAGCTTGCAAATGCAAGAAGAATGTATTTAGTGCTGAAGAAAATCTGGATAACCTAGTTAACAGTAACAAAATTTCTTTATGGATAAAAGATGTGTAAAAATTGTTTCAGCAAGTGATTCTGTCTATGTATAGAGTCTAATCTAAATATGTCAATGAGTCAATTAGGAAAACAGTAAAAAGTATCAGGAACAGCCAATACCCAAAGTTATGGCCTGAAACTTGAGATCTCTGCATCCCAGGCTAATGTATCATCTCAAAATGATCGTTGTAAGCAAAGTGACTGCTCTTATAAGGAATGGCACAATTGCTAATTGACAATGGGTCATCAAGCCACATCAGAAGTGGAAATTATTTATGTTACTGAGATCTAATCATATCTATAATTGCTCAGTGCTGGTATTGCACTGGAAAGAAACAAAGAAATTACCACCTTCTGATTGACAGGTAGATTATTTATACTGCCTAATCAAGGCAAAGAAACTTCAGGGAGCTGTCAGGAAACTATATGAAGCTCTTAAGCTTTTTCTATTTTCTAACACACAGAAAAGTTGAAAGGGTATTGCAAAAGGTGTTTTATGGATTTACTGATAAACGTAAAACATATGCCTCACCTGTTTACATCACTTCTGGGAAGTCACAAAATAACTCAGTATCTCAAAATAAATGGTCTGTGACTTTAAAATTAATAATAAAGACAATTATGGAAAATAAGCACAGAGGAAACCCCAGAATATTATGACAGTTATTTTAACAGGTAGGCACCAAAGCATTTCCATAGAGGGTTGAAACAGAATTGTGTTAGTGACGGAGAGAGCTTATTAAAACTTTCCACTGATGCTCTCTGGACAGATGCGCGGTATGAAACTCCCACACACTGTGTGTTGAAAGCAATGAGATCATAGGTCTGTGTGGAAGAACTCTATTTTCTGCCCTGAGACTGTGATAAAATTGTCATGAATACTTTTGTGTTGGAAGAAGCTGCATATCAAAAAAGACCTAATCCTGGTACCTGTGGCTCTGCAGTTGGGTCTACATGACCAGGACCATAGACAAGGGTACCAGAAATGGGGTCACCGTGCCCCAGAGAACAAATACAAGTTCTGAGACTGGTGCTGGCACATGGGCACACTTGGTTGTAGGACTCATTAATCACATGTGAGTTGTGGGGCTGAGAAGCCAAGGAGCACCAACACCACCCTGCCATGTATGTGCTGTCTCCCAGCACTGCTTGTAGAGATGGGGGCTAGTGGGTTCATGAAGATATCCTTAGAGATGGTGCTTCTAGTACCGTAACGTCTGTGAAAAATGGCTGGTCCTCAACAATTCATCTTGTGACTGAATACCTCAGAGGATGTACAAAGAAATCTAAGCATCCAGCTAAATCAGAGGCCTGGGTATCATGCTCAGAATACAATCTCTGTAATATACATTGCTCCCAAAGGACAATCTGGCAGAAAAGGAAGAAGAAAAGATCTCCAAATGTCAGTCCCCTGAGGTTGAATTTAGAACCCATCAGAGAAAGTAGTACCCGTTGCTACAGATCCGTTAGAGATTCTGATCAAAGTTTTGAAAAACACCTCAATGATTTGTTTTCCTTAGTGTACCATCTCTACGAATCTGTGATTATTCTGAACATCCATATTGCAGCATTCCTGAAGCCCTGATGCTTTGTCCTGGAGCTTTGATGATTCGGATCCAAAGATGAAACTTCATTAATTAATCTATAGGAAGCAGTGGCTGTCTATGAGATTCTTCCATTGATTATTCACATTCTCACCGCACAAAAAAAGAATACTCCTGAACCAGTACTTTTCCTTAGATGTGTATTGTTTGTTTTAAATGGTTATTATAGTTGTACTCATGGGTTTTAGAGTCTAGTGTAGCTCTTAAATGTTAAACAGGTTTTCCTTGCCTTTAACTGGAGTCAGAACATGTTTTTGACATATGCAAGAAATGTTTCAAATGCATCCATCTTGCAGTCTAATCTGTATAATTCAATTTCTTGAGGTTAATCTAATATGGATAGATTATTGAAAAATCACACTCATGCCAAGAACTCTTTAGCACCAGGTATTCCAACTAAAAAAAAATTAAAACTGGAAGAAAAAAGAATTCACCTTGTTTGATATGTGTACAAAATGAAGTTACGTTCTAATTATTTGATGAATAATGCAATAGATGGTGAAACATAGGACCTGTAAGCAATATGACTGCATTTCTGCATAAAAATATCCTTTCAGTTTAAATTTAATATATCTTCATAAAGCTTTATGTGTTTATTATTCTTGAATATTGACTTTATTCTTTTTTCTTTTTTCTTTTTTTTTCTATGTTGATAACAATGTAAAGCTCTTTTTTTTTTTTTTTTCTGTATGGAGAAGAAATCTTCTCAGTCATCTTCTGCAAGGACTCTCAAGAACCACTTTTTATCCTGTTTGTAGGTGGAATCAAGAAGAAAAGAAATATTTGTGAAATTATACAGTTTTGAATTTAAAAAAAGTAATTGCTTTTTACACATTTATTTTCTCCAGAAAACTTATATTTCTGAGTACTGCTCAGATAATGTAGTAAACAAAAAAAACTGTCACCGTGGTCAGTCCTTTTGATTCAGATAGATAAGTAGATTATATTTTTTAGGATCCTGATTACATCTGTGTCCACATGAATATGCAGTCATTACAAATATCTTCTCCCCTAAAAGGACTCATTTAAATAACCCTTAAAGACTACGTGACTGGACATATGACACTTACATTTCAATCTGTTTCAAGAGATGGGAAATTAAAACCAATGCTGACAAGCCACTGCTGTCAAGCTGCCAGGAATTATTTCAGAGTTTTCAGGACAAACAATAACATGTAAATTGAGCTGTTCCTATAGATGTTTGTGAAAATGGAGGCCTTAACTGCCTTTACATGCCTTTTTCTGGAAAAGTTGTATGATGTTCCGAACCTAGACAAGTCATAGTTCTCAGCTGGTTATGTGAAAGCAGATAAATTGCAGAAAATGGACACGAGAAAAAGATGCCTGTTGGAAGTGCAATTTAGACCACTTAGTCCCTGCATTAAAATTGGGATCTCAGTTTCAGGGTCAGGTTGTATCCTATAAAATTGCTCTTGTCATCTAGATGTACAGTCACTGGTTATAGCTTCCCATGAACTTTTAATTAATTGTCATATCTGCTGTACCATAGGTTTTAGAAAAAAGATGAAGTAACTTGATAAAAATCTAACCAATTCTTTCTGAAGAACACCCATGGAATGATGGCCAATTCACACATACTTTTAAAAAGAATTTAAGCAGTTTGATGAGCCTCTCTGGTAACTTGGGGAATCTTAGTAATGAATTCTTATAAGTTCTTTTTTTATATTTGTAAATTCCAGAGAGTTTTCTACAGAACTGAGGTATCACTCAAACTTTTAGAGATAATGTTGGTACATTGAAAATGCTAAAATTTAGGCTCTAGAAGACTTCTTCCCATTTTCTCAGTCTTGTGCGTGGATTACTATCTGAGAGCACCAGTTGTGTCTTCTGTGTGGTGACATCATCTTTCACAAAATGGTCTTCAGTTGTAGTGTCCACCACAAAGTCTCTGTCCCTGCTTTTTCTAGTTCCAGTGATATTTTCATATATCTGCTGATGAAGTGTTTTTAAAACAAATCTCCAGAGAAATAGTTGAATACATTATGCATTCTGTAGAATTGTTTGTAATCAACTCTGTGATGACAGATAACATCTAGAAGGTAACGGAGTCGTCCTCGTATGACTAAGGAATTGTTTATCCTCACATTATTTTCTACTGCCTTCTCTCTCGTGGCAAATAATTTAAATGAAAAGCCTACAGTGAGTTCTCTTTTATCATGCTAACCATTTATTTTTAAAATTTATTCACTTCATCAGAACTTTGAGACCTGCGGAAAGATTATGGCCACCAG
>NW_010128067.1:0-235 GCF_000699245.1 Pterocles gutturalis
CCCAGCCCCCAATGCAGGCCTCCAGCCGGGAGTGGGAGCGGATGCGGGCGCCCTCCAGCACGGTGCAGCGTTTGATGCGCACCCCGTCCTCCACCACCACGCCGGCCCCGATCGTCACGTTGGGGCCAATGACGCAGTTTGACCCGATCTTGGCGCTGGGGTCCTGGAAGGAAGAGGGGCTGTGCTGGGGCCGGGAGGGCAGCCAGGGCTCTGGGCACAGCCTGTGCCACTTCGC
>NW_010128067.1:806-1499 GCF_000699245.1 Pterocles gutturalis
TCCTCCACACGGGTCACCACCAGCGAGCCCTCCCCGCCGTGCTGCCGGTGGAAACGGGCCAGCGCCGCGAAGGGGAACTCGCAGATCACGTCGCTGTTGAGGACAAAGAAGGGCTCCCCGCCCTCGGCCAGCAGGTCCCGTGCCAGCGCCAGTGGCCCCGCTGCCCGGCCGTCAGTGACACCGCGGGGACAGGGTGAGCCCACTGCCCGGGTCCTCCCAGTCCCACCCGTACCAGTCCCAGTGTCCCCACTCCCCACTGGCCTTCCCAAGCTCCCAGACCCCTGGATCCTCACGCTGCCCCACTGTCCCTCGTCCTTCCTCTGCCTGTCCTGATGTCCCAGGTCCCCCTCATCCTGCCCGTGACACACCTTTCCCAGTGTCCCCAGTCCTCCCAGCCCTATCCCTCCATATCCATCCTCCTGCCCATGGTGTCCGCGCCCAATGTCCCCAGTCCTCCCATACCCATTCTCCTGCCCTGGATGTCCCCTCCAAATGTCCCCAGTCCTCCCATACCCACCCTTCTGTGCGGGATGTCCCCTCTCAGTGTCCTCAGTCCTCCCATACCCATCCTCCTGCCCGGGATGTCCCCTCTCAGTGTCCTCAGTCCTCCCATACCCATCCTCCTGCCCGGGATGTCCCCTCTCAGTGTCCTCAGTCCTCCCATACCCATCCTCCTGCCCGGGATGTCCCCTC
>NW_010128068.1:0-970 GCF_000699245.1 Pterocles gutturalis
TGGTGGGTCCCCATAGAGGGCAAACCCCATCCTAGATTTCTCTAGGAGGCGTGTGGCCGGGAAGTGGTAGGAGGGATGCTCAGCACTGGGAGGGATGCCCAGGAACCCCCCAAATTCCAGAGGGATGTGGAGACACAGGAAAGGGGAGAGTCCCTAAGGCACAAGGGTGGGAGGCTGAGATGTCCCCTCCTTCCCCAGAGAGCACAGAGGTGGGCGACCACCTTCCTTGTGGGTTTCCACCACCCAAAAGCCACCAACAGCCCTGCTACAAGCAGGAGGTTGGAGCAGAGACCCCCAAGGTCCTGTCCAGCCCCCCTTGGACCGCCACGTGCGGTGACACGGGGTTTTTTCTCCACCAGATCACTACATGCAGGTGCTGAGCTGCAAGCAGGGCTGTGTGACAGAGCTGGCCTCCCAGCCCGGCCGGGACAAGCCCTTGGAGGATTTCCTGCCCTCGCACTTCAACTACCTGCAGTTTGCCTACTACAACAGTAAGCTGCTCGTTGCCCCTCAGCGTTGGCCATCGGCATTGGCCATCGTGTGCTGCCAGGACTGTTCTTCATGGGCAGAAATCAGAGACTCGCAGAATGGGTTGGGTTGGGAAGGACCTTCAAAGCCCATCCAGTCCAGCCCGAGATGCAGGGACATCTTGCACTAGCCCAGGTTGCCCAAAGCCTCATCCAGCCTGGCCTTGAACCCCTCCAGGGATGGGGCATCCACAGCTGCTCTGGGCACCCTGGGCCACTGCCTCACCCCCCGCCCAGGAAAACATTTCTTCCTCACATCTCATCTCCATCTCCCCCCTTGCAGCTTCAACCCGTTCCCCCTGGTCCTGTCCCTGCACCCCCTGATCCAGAGCCCCCCCAGCTCTCCTGTAGCCCCCTTTCAGCACTGGGAGGTGCTGGAAGGTCTCCCCGGAGCCTTCTCTTCTCCAGGCTGCACACCCCCAACTCTCTCAGCCTGTCCTCGC
>NW_010128068.1:1018-3742 GCF_000699245.1 Pterocles gutturalis
GGCAGCTCCGTGTCTGTCCTGTGCTGAGGACCCCAGAGCTGGGGGCAGCACCCCAGGGGGGGTCTCACCAGAGCGGAGCAGAGGGGGACAATCCCCTCCCTCGCCCTGGGATCACGCTGCTGGGGATGCCCCAGGACACGGGGGGTTTCTGGGCTGCCAGCGCACGTTGCCAGGTCGTGTTCAGCTTCTCATCCCCCAGCACCCCCCAGTCCTCCCCAGCGCTGCTCTCAGCCCGTCCGTTCTGTCTGTACTGACGCTGGTGGAGGACCTTCCACTTGACCACGTCCGTGATGTTCACACAGCCCCCCTCCTCCAGCCTGACACGGGGCACGGCAGAGCTGGGTCTTGCTGCGCCTGGTTGCAAGAACCCTCCATGTGGCTTTAGATGTTCAGTTCTGCAGCAGCTTCATTTTCCAAGTGAAATAACAGCCTGGAGAAGCCCTTTTTTTTCCCCCTCCTGCCAGCTCTCCACCTCTTGCTCAAACCACAAACTCCCCCCCTCCAGATCGGCCAGTTATAACCCAAGCAAATATACCCCATGTTAGTTTACTTTTTTATTCACCTCCTTCGAAAAATCTGAACTGTTTCTGTGCAGATTTCTCCAAAAGGAGGGGGAAAAAAATTAAGTCCAAGAAGATGGAAAGGCTGCGATCCTGCGGGTGAAAGTGGGTCAGGGTGCTCGAGTGGCTGAAAATTGCCAGTTTGCCTGGAAGTGGTTGGGTCTTGCTGCCTGGAAAGAGGCTCCAAGAAGTTTTACGAGCCAGAAAACTCCCCAGCAGTGGCTTTGGCTTCTGGTGAGGTGGTTTCTGGAGGCAGGAGAGCACCTTGGACTATTAATTTTGCCATCATGGCAGGAGTAATCATTGCTCAAGGGTTTCTGCTCTGCTTGGGAGACCCTTTGGAGAACAACAAGGACTTTTTCTCTTTTTCCTCCTCTATACCCATGTTTTCTCTGTCTCTGATGGTCTTGGACATGATGTAACAGCCCTGTTTCTCTTTGCAGATGGGAATTATGAAAAAGCCATTGAATGTGCCAAAACCTATTTGCTTTTCTTCCCGAACGACGAGGTGATGAACCAGAACTTGGCCTATTACACTGCTGTCCTGGGGGAGAACCTGGCGGGACCCATCCAGCCCCGAGAGGTGAGCGACCGGCTGAGATGAGCCGTTGCAGGGACATCTTCTCCCCCTCCCTGGGGACCTTTGCAGAGGGTTTAGGACCTGCCCTGGATGGGTCTGCTCTGGTCTGGCCATCCTTTGGTGGGAAGGTAGAGAGGAACGGATGGGTGTAAGATCCAACAAGGTGGAAAAGAGGCTGAAAACCATCCCTGGCAAAGTATCATTGGCCCGGGGAAGGCTTGAGGGCTTGCAGACGTGGGCCAGCTCCTGGGGTGGAGGTCTGTGAGAGGCAGGGGGACGGAGTTTGTAGGAGGATCTGAGCCCACCTCTGCTCCAGGCTTACACAACTGAGCTGAGATGGTGGGGGAGAGGCACCAGAGCAGCTGTGGATGCCCCATCCCTGGAGGGGTTCAAGGCCAGGCTGGATGAGGCTTTGAGCAACCTGGGCTGGTGGGAGGTGTCCCTGCCCATGGCAGGGGGTGGCACTGGGTGGGCTTTAAGGTCTCTCCCAACCCAAACCCTTCTGGGATTCTATGAAATTGCTCTAAAAGATGAGAATTTGGCTCCAAAACAGCTGTATCCAGACACTGGGGTGCTGCTGGGAGGTGGCAGGTGGGGGTGGAGGTCTCTGCCCCATGTCAGGTGGAGCAGGGAAGGGAACCTGCTTCCAAAGAGCTTCCTGTGGGAGGGATGTGCCCGTGCCTCTGTGTACCCCATCCTCTCCCCAGGGCTCGTCCACACAGGACAGGGACATTCATGCAGGATGGGGACAGCCACTTGCTTCCCGGCTCCCAGAGGGATGGGGAAACCGGGGCTGCGGGTCTGGCGCAAGGACCACAGGAATGATGTAAACCCTGTCCCCTCCTGCCCTCGCTCGGGGTCTTTGCAGAGCCCCCTTGCCGTGTCCTCACCCCCCTCCTTCTGCCCCTCGCTGCAGGAGATCCGGGCGTACTACCAGCGAAGCCTGATGGAGAAGGAGCTGCTCTTCTTCAGCTACGATGTCTTCGGCATCCCCTTTGTGGACCCGGTGAGTGGCACTGGACCAGGCAGGAGGTGGTGGCCAGGTGGGACGGGGACGAGGGGCCTGCGTCCCAGCCAGATCCTCCTCCAGCTCCTGATTGTTATTCTTCTGGCTTCAGGACACGTGGACGCCCGAAGAGGTGATACCAAAACGGCTGCGAGAGAAACAAAAGTGAGTGCTGTCCCCAGCTGATGGCCAAGACTACCCAACGGGGGGGTGATGGGACATTCTTCCATGGGGTTTGGGCCAAGCCTACCCAATGGGGGGGCAGTGGGACATTCCTCCGTGAGGTTTGGGCCAAGCCTACCCAACAGGGGCGATGGGACGTTCCTCTGTGGGGTTTGGGCCAAGCCTACCCAACGGGGGGGGATGGGACATTCCTCTGTGGGGTTTGGGCCAACCCTACCCAACGGGGGGGCAATGGGACATTCCTCCATGGGGTTTGGGCCAACCCTACCCAACGGGGGGGCGATGGGACGTTCCTCTGTGGGGTTTGGGCCAAGCCTACCCAACAGGGGGGGCAATGGAATGTTCCTCCGTGGGGTTTAGGCCAACCCTACCCAACAGGGGGGCGATGGGATGTT
>NW_010128069.1:0-200 GCF_000699245.1 Pterocles gutturalis
CCAACCTGCATGACCAGCAGTGGGTAGTATTCAGAGGGCCGTACCAAACTAGGGAGCTTCCTGGTGACGTCTCTAACCTGGGCCCCAGGGAGGCAGCAGACTTCCCTGTGTAAAGGGTCTAGTCAACATATTGGGCCCTCTGTTCCCCTCAGGAGGGAATCACCTATGACAATTACCCTCCTTCTTTTCTTAGCTGCGGC
>NW_010128069.1:615-9424 GCF_000699245.1 Pterocles gutturalis
GGATGTCTTGTCTGCCATCCCCATCCCAGGAGAGTGGTTTAGGCACCTCCCCCATATCTGTACAGATGCCTCTGCCATCTGATGCTCTGTCTGCACAGAGGCATCGGCCACTGTAGTGGAAGATGGTGCAGACCCCTTGGCCAGAGCAGCAGCCTTAGCTCTGAGACGAGTGCCCACCATTGTGTTTGAAGAGGCAGGGAGGGTGTCCGCTCTTTAGTTCTTGCCTCCTTCTCAGAGGAACCCTGCCTGCTCACTCTGCTCCTACAGCTGCCCTGTGAGGCTTCTGGACCCAGAAGAAGTTCTGCGTCCCACTACAGGAGCCGCCTCCTCTGCTACTGTAGGTGTTGCTCTCTGTGGGTAAGAAATTCTTACCCTCCCGGTAAGAATTTAAGCACAGGGTGAGGGGTGGTGGCTGCGGTCGCCCCGGCAACAGCTGTGCCAGGTCAGCCTCTCGCGACAGAGCTGACGGCGGGAGTTGGTTTACGCCGCTGACTTTGGGGTTTTCCTAGCAAGGAATCTCCCGAAAAACCCCTCTTTGCTCGCGATCAGTTGGTCTGTCGGGAGCTGGGACGGCTCCGAGCAGCTGATCTCACGACTGACTGCTAGTTCCTGGCTTCCACTCATTTAAATCTCCCGCTATCAGTGGGCATGATCAGTTTTCAACTGTGTAGGCTCGTTACTGAAACTATTCAGAATTTTCCTTCTGATTAAGTTTTGTGCTCCATTTGTATGAAGCCTAACCATGTACTCAGTGGCATTCACCAGCAGGTTGAGAGAAATAATTATTCCCTTCTACCCAGGACTCATGATGCCTTAACTGGAATGCATTTTCCAGTTGGTGGCATTTCAATTCAAGAGCAGATTGAAACAGCTACAAAGCTGAAGCAGGAAGCACATAGTATATGAAAAGAACCTGAAGGGACATTCCTGAAGAAAAGAAAGCTAAGGGGGACTCAGTATTTTCAGCTACCTATCAGGGGTTATAGAAAAGATTAGATCATTCTCTTCTTGAAGGTGCACAATGAGAGGACATTGGGCAACAATCCCAAGCCACAATTGCTAAGTGAAAAGCATTTTTTCACAGTGATAGTAGAACTCATTGTAGTAGCTCCTCAGAGAGGCTGTGGAATCTCTGTGCTTGGAAATATTCAAAGCTAGACTTAACAAGGCCATGAGCATCCTGACCTGTGTTTGAAATTAGCCTTGATATGAGCAAGGATTGGACTAGATGACCTCCAGAGGTTTCTTTCTACCTGAATTATTTTATGATTCTGTATCATCAGTCAACCTCATGCATTCAGTCTAAATATACTAAATTTAATTGCTGTTCAATCAAGGGAAAATGTAATATTCACAAAATAATCAGATGTAATTCTTTGTGACATTCTGTAATTTTCAGTTTTCAGTAGAATTTATTCCATCAGTAGTGATTCTTATTTTGCTGTTTATTTTCATAAGATTAGAGCTATGATTCAGATCAGATTCAAAGACCTACTTTTGAATGCTTTCAATGTGGGTATATATGTGTTTGTGTGTGCATATACATGCACATATACACATGCGCTTGTATATATGTATGTATACATTTGTGGTCTCACTGTCCAAGCTCCCATTAGAAAAAGCACAGTTTAATCAATAGTATCCGTAATTTTGGACTTGCTATTCATGTACTGAAATGAAGATAATTTCAAAGAAATACAGTAATTCTTGTAAATCCTGACTAAATACTAGCTTCTAGACAAGTGATTGCATAAACTAAGCACATTCTTCACGTGAATTTATGTTCAGAGAAACAAGAAAGGGCACTTATTTTTTTTATCTATTGGTTAAAAATCCAAAACTCTCGACATAGGAGTGTAAATGTAAATTTTACTACATTGCTATAGTGCAGTTCTATAAGCAGTGTAGCACACACAAACTACATATTTAGAAGATACCAACTTGTACGTATAATCTCTCCACATAAGGGAAAGCTATCAAAGCTGTGGAAATCACTAGCTATTATGAAGCATTTACTTCTACTCTGAACTGGACCCCTGATAAGATTGTATCCTAAACCAATAAATCTTCAGTCAGTCTAGTGCTCTTTGTAAACACTGAGCACACTGATTTTTTTGATTCTAAAGACATGAACCATGCACTGACACACAGAAAAAATACTAATAATAATTCTAAACTTCTCTGCTAGTGTTCTGAGGATCAGTATTTTCGAGATATCCAAGCTTTTCTTTTAAGCCAATTTAATTCAACTGTAAAACCTACTCAGAATTCATGCTCATGGTTGTTATTGCTTTGCTTAGGTTTAGACAGAGTACACCTCTGAGAGGGGTGAAATTCCCAGGAGTGATTAAAACTTTATATTTGTTAGGATTTGATTATAATTCTTGAAAGCTGTGATCTAATAATTTATTCAGAAGTACACCTCCTTGTTTTCCTATTTGCAGTAAATCTTAGAAATTTATTGCCATGACTGTCTCATAAAAGCTGGTATTGCAATGTGCTTCCACAGAAAAGATTTTGCAAGCTTGTTTGTAAACACTTGTGTTTTTCTTATTAGAAATTTCAAACATAGCAGCATAAGTTAATTATTTCTATAGAATAAATTCCTGAATTATAATATTTTTTGTAGTTAAATTGCATTTGAATATAATGTTAAAATAATCTTAGTTCTTAATATTCTTAATCTGTTATAATTATCAGAACCTGCTGAGATGTATTGCAACTGACTTATTTGTCGTACAATTAGTTAAAGCCTCTTCCGTTTTAGAAGTGATTGGACATATATGAAATATATTTTGGAAATGCATTACTTAATTCAGTACTTCCTAAAGATCTTTGTAAAGTACCTGCTGGAAAAAGTAAATATATGAAAATATGGTACTTTGATTATTTTTCATTTGGAGTGTTTCTGTGCAGTGAAGTAGAAATGCAGAATAACATCTACTGCTGTCTGGTTTTATGTGTAATTAAAACTAAGAGACAAGAGCAGCCAGAGTTTGGCATCACCTTCAGCTTTTCAGTAAAATTGAATGTTAGCTGAAAATTTTCTTATCTTAGATAAGGTCATATTTATTATATATTATCTTTCTTAGTAAGAAGGAAAAATTGTACTTGGGAGAAAGTAACAAGTAAGCAATGTCAATGGTTTTTTATCCTTTATCCTTATGCTCATCCTTTCTTATTCTTGCTCCTATTTCCACTCTTACTGTATTTCTTTTGTAATTGAAGCAGTATACAGAAAGAACCAACACAGGATATGTAGCAATGCATGTTTCATCCAAACCTGAGCCTTGCATCCTGGCTCAGAGAGATTTTTTTCACGGTGTTGTTCACAGAATAAAAAATATGCAGTTAGGTTATACTATGTGTACAACCTGTGCTCCTGTGGCGAAACAAAATAGCAAATTTAAATTAAAATGCAAATATCACAAATTTATTTGGAGGAGAGATTAGTGTGTGTGGCAAAGACAGGAAAGCACAGAACTCAAAGCCATATAGCACCAGTGCACCACATTTAGTTCATTGAGTGGACCCAGTTTAGTCCACTTACTACTCTGTTCTGCACTGTCTATGCCATTATCTTCTGTCCATAAATAATTAAAGCAGTTAAACCTTTTTTGGTCTTTTTTTTTCTGACTTAATAAGGCTGGAATGATGCTTAGGACCTCCTCCTAAGGAACTATATCCCAAAGAACTAACGTTAGATAGGGTTCTACATCTGATAAAGATAACTGATTTAAGATTAAAAAAAATTAATATCCAATTGATTAACTTTATTGAATAGTCAGTCCAATATCTGTGGAAAAAAATGTTGATGCACAAAAATATGTTCAAAGTTAGTTTCACTGGGAATGCACTGACTCATGTCTTCTTCATGAACACTTGGAATATTTTCTTGGGAGATAATGAAATAGATTCATTCAGAGTGAGGCTTCTCTTATGCCCTAAAATTTCTCAGATAGGTATTTGAATTATTAAATTGTGTTGAAACATAGACATCACACTATTGGTCCCACGTATTTTGTGAAGATTTTGTGGCCTGGCTTCCGGACAGTGTTTGTACTCCATAATCTGAGCATCTTCACTGCAGCAGGAAGGTGGGATTTAAAAAATGTCACTAGACCCTGTTTTTTCCTTTTGGTTCAAAGTAGCATCCTCTTTACTGTGCAGGTTTTGGGCTAGCTGTTTAGTGCCTGACTTTGCTCATGCACTTACATAGGAAGCCAGAGCAACCAGTTTGGCTTTTAGATTCTATTCTTCTCGCAGACATTAAAAACAAAATTCTTGACAACGAATTGGTAAGATGGAGACAAAACAGATTTAATATAAATCTTCGAGGTACATTAGGCAAGAAGCAGAAATTTAAATTAGTTGTTTACATTCATATTTACTACCTATGGTCTTAGACCGTAACAACTTTATTTTTCTTTTTTTTTTAGGTATATAAGTCTAAATAATTAACTCAAAATGATACGAATGCTGACAGATCACTAAGACAATTTGGTATTGACCCACATATTCTGAAGGAAGTATTAGCTGACAATCTAAGTTGTCCTTGGTAAGAGAAAAATGGAAGCTGATAAATGTGACAGGAGTGAGAGAACAAAGAGGAAAAAAAAAAAAAAAGAACGGTCCCACAAAGAGCCAGGCACCAATTAGCTTGATTTCTGTATAAAATGGTTAAACCATAATAAAGGAGAACAGGCAGAAAGATGGATTAAGAAAAATGGAAAAGAGTGAAAGAAATTTTGGTAAGGCAAACCCCATTTCACAAGTCTGTGGAAGTCTGTGGACAATATTGTATACCTGCATTTCCAAAAGACCTTTGGTAAGTCTGTTATTGATGACTCTTAAAAAAAACATAGCCTTAAAGGCATGAGAGAAGAGGTGCTCCAGTGGATTAATATCTGGTTAACAATTAGGAAACAAAGGATCAGAGTGAATGTACAGACATCACAGTGTAAAAAGGCACCAGTAAGGACAACAGGGGAAGTATGTTGTGAATTACTCAATTAAACATTCTCATAAATTATATGAAAAAAAGAGTAAATAATGAAATAAAATCACCTTATGGACACTATAAAATTAGTGACAATAGTAAAAGTCACAAACTTTTTCTAAGAAGTTGAAGAAGATCTTGTGATGCTAAGAATATAATGCTAATTAAAATTAAATATTGATAAGGTAAAAGTAATGCAGGTGCAGGATTAATCTGTATACATTTAATAATGGGATCTTAACTAGCTACCTCTTATCAGGGAGGGAAAAAATGCAAACAAATTTTATTCATTGGCATCAGTTGTCTGCTTATGAGAATGTTTACTGAGGACTTAGGGTGGTTGCAGAAGAAGTGGAGTGCTGGAGAGTATTAGGAAAGGAAGAGAGGACAAAGCAGGAAACACCAAATCCTATTCCACTCCATGGCTTGCTTGCACCTTTAATACTGCTTGTACCTCTGGTTATCTAATCTCACAAAGAATATATGAAAATTGAAAGCACTAAAAAAAGGATCAGTGATGATTGCATCTAAGTAGACCTGTGAGTATGTGCTACAGAGTGATCTGAAGTCTGGATCCTCTGCCATCCACATGGAATATAAATCCTTCAGTTTAGGTTTCCTTTCTGTGGGAAGAAGCATGTGAGGTCAGGCTGGTTGGTGTTTTCCTCTCTCCTTGGATCACCTGCAACAATCTTGGAATGGCATTGTCAAGGCACTCTGTTTAGTTGTAGCTAAGGATAATAATGGAATAATAATTGGAAATGTGGGAAAGACCCCTATCTCCGTAAGAAGAGAAGTGTTTTGGTGGTGGTACAAACCACATTAACCTTTCAAACTTCCTTGTAATCATGGTCAAAATTACAGCTAGTCACTGGTCACAAATGGACCTTTGCTTGCTCTAAACCCGTACAACTCCTTTTATGTTCTATGAGCACTTAAACACTGAGTAACATCTAGGTACCTAAATTCTGTGCAAGATTGTCAGCTATCAATAAGCTTATCTGAATAAATACCATATTTTTTAATGTGATGTGTACCTTCTAAAGCATTAGGGTATCAGGAGATCCAGTGCTAAAAATATAGCAAATCCTTGTGTTGTTCTAAATTCTTTCTCTTAAAGAGTGTTTATAACTCTGTTCTACTTTAAAGTCGTCTGTGTTAGGCAGCATAATTTCATGTGTAAATCTCATCTAGTATTATTCTGTTTATTTCCAGAATAAATTATCTGTTTATTTGTGTAAAAAAAAAAAAAAAAAAAAAGGCAGGAAAGAAATGAGGAGATTTTAGATGAGTGAAACGTAGTCTAGAAATTTAATTTTTTTTTTATTTTATAGGGAAAGTTTAATTATGTAAGGAACCACTGGTTTTGTAGTAAATAGCTTGGGAAGCTGAGTTTGGGTGCAGTTTGCTCAGATCATTCTTCAAAAAAGAGCAAATGATTTTTTAAGTGGTGGATTTTAAAAAAGCATGGAATGATAATGAATTATATGAGAACTTGCACACAGGCTAATGAAAAAAACAAAACAAAACAAAACAAAACCAAAAAAACCAACAGCAAGATAGAGCTCTAAAGTTCTCTTTGCCTCCTCCCCCCTTCCCAAAAAGGAACTGTCACTAAGATGTTACTGTGTGTTATAGTTAGTTGACAGCATGAGATTATTTGATGGTAACATGCATTCTTGGAGAGTATGAAACATGATGTCTGTTCCTTCCAAATTTGTAATTTCCAAAGCACCAATAAAACAAGAGTAACTGTCAGTTTAATCAATATTATGTGCAGGATGACAAATGTTTTACAATTTCACTTCAGTCTGAAATTTGTCTTTTGGGATTCACACAGTAGGTTAATATATTTTCAGCATTCATTTAAGAGGTTTTTTAAGTGTTCTATCAAAGATAACTTAATGCAACAAGTTTTCAGCAGCCTTTTATCTTGACAAACCACTTAAGATCTAAATACAGTGGTTATTTTACATTATAATATATACCATTATTTAGCTGGAAAGAGTACGAAAATCACCATTGTTAATGATCAGACATCTTTGTGTGAATTTTTCTATTTTCTGAAATACTGTGGAGTACAAAAAGATTCTGTCATCTAGGAGAGGGGTATGTGTGGCTATTTTAGTTAACTTTGTACCATAACACTATGTCTTTAGAATTAGTCTGGATTTAGTAATATGCTTGAAGGCTGTAAGTGCTGTCAGAAGCTAATTACCGTATGACTTTCTTCAAACATGGAAGATGTTCTTTGGAAGTTTCCTTTACACAGAGAGGTGGTTCTCTTTCGGAACCCTTTTTGTGTTCCAGTGTTTTTCTAATTTGAATTGTATTATCCTCTTTCATACTAATTGAGACTCTCAGGAATGTTTCAAATTATGCTAGATGTTAGTTGAAAGGTAGATTAGAGTCCGACAATGAAAAAAAATGTGTGAGAGAATGATTCAGTACGTGATTCAGGCATTTCCTGAACTTCATAATTTCTGTATGATGGGCTATTTGTTTTCTAGAACACTCTTGAAAGGTATTTACTTTTTTAATACACTGATTTGATATAAATTAGTCAGAAATCCTAAAGTTTTCATGTATCTCTGCTGTGATTTTTTAAATATTTGATTTCAGTTAAAACGACACTGAATCTGAAATATTAACATAAACTGCCATTTTTAAACATTTCACACCTCAAACAAAACTGTAACTAAAACCTTCCGCAACAGTGTACATCGTATGTGACACAGAACACGTATGCTTTCAGATAGCTAATGAAGACAGAAGAAACATTTGTTGTAAATCTTTATAGTGTGGAAAGGAGAGTAATAGAACAAGTCATTTTTCCTCTTATGATCGTGCAATTCCCCATGGTTCATTAGATGCATTTTCATTTTAATGGCTACTTATTTTTAATTCAAGTTTGGAGTACAGAAATATGAGAAAATATTTCACTAATGCTCTCCCTGAGGTTTCAATTGCCTTTTGGATTATTATCTTGATTACAGTATTTATTAATAATTTATGAAAGTAGAAGCTTATTTTTTACAGACATGATCTTGCATATACCTTCAGCCTTTGCTTTGTGCTGTATTCCATCACATTTCAGAGGCTAAGCAGGGTCAGGATAGGGCAGTGAATGATTATGAGATTACCAGTGAATTTGTAGGTGCTATGACAAGGAACAGTGTTAATCACTAAGTATCTTGTTTTCACTTCTGAACATTACAACATGGTGTTGCAGGACGTAGTACTGTGAATGAACTGTAAAAGCAAGGCCATAACCACTCAACTCCTTGGAGTTATTAAAGACCCAAGGGTTTTTAAGTTCTGGTGCTGATGGGCTCATTTTTCAGAGTGAGAATGTCATAATAAGAACCCGTATGTATGAGTGGAAGACAGATGAGATCAAATGGGAAATCAGGCACACTTTTTAATGTTGAGGATGTTTACTTCTGAAAGCTACTGCAAAAATGGCAAATTATCCATCTCCAGATGTCTTTGAGATGATGCCTTTATAGGAAGCAATCTTCAGTGGATCAGATGTTATTAGGTTCAACAGAAGGGTGAATGGGTTAAAACAAAACTGAGAGGGATCCCAAGGCAGCTCCTTGGGGATGTCTGGTGAAACCACCTCATGTAATCCTTTTTGTAAACTGTATCGGAGTTTATTACAGTGGTTGTAACAGACCTCTTTCCGTGCCCACCCACTGGCAATCTGTTCTGGAGCTTGATACTTTAACAGCAGGATTAAACAGCAGAGATTAGGATCTCTGGTTCCACTAACTCTATTTTAGGAGGGTAAACTAACATTAAAAAAGA
>NW_010128070.1:0-8684 GCF_000699245.1 Pterocles gutturalis
TGGCCTCTGTGTTCCCCTGCTGCTGTGGAGAACATGCAGCAAGAATGACAAAAGTGGCTGAGTGAGATTCTCATGTGTACAACCCCTTATAAAGGGGCTATTTTTTTAAAAAAATAAAGTAGCTCTCTCTCAACTTGTACTTTCTAGAGAGATATCCCCCTAAAACATGTATAGCAACTGTATGGAGTTTGCCTTGGATGTGTCAAGTCTTTTAAAGAGCAGCACACTGATCAGTCTGTTGTCTCCAAACAGGTGAAGGGTGAGGAAGAGGAGGAGAACACCTTGGAAGTGAGAGAGACTAAAGTTAAGGGCAAAAGGTGAGTGACACCCTCTAAGGTCAGTACCTGGAGCTGTGCATGGGGTTTCCACCATCACCCTCACAATGAAGCAGAAATACTGCCCCACTCCCACATACCTGGAGATCCGAGAGTCTTTTGTTCCTGAAAACATCCACTGTATACTCAGGCTGTGTCCTGGGGTGCTGCAGAGGCAGGGAGCACAGCTGACACAAGCAGCCAAACCCAATTCCTGCAGCCCAGGAGGCCCCAGGAGAAGTTATTCCCCTCCCTCGGGTGCCCTTTCCTTGGGAGACAGCATGTGTGGTTTTAGATCTCTGCACTGAGCCCAGCACATACATGCTTCTCACAGCCACTCAAGGCTACTAGTAAGGGGAGAGCCCTGTAAGGGAGAGAATCTCTCTCTTAAATGCAGCTCAGCGGCCTTCAAGGGGGCTCAGCTGTGCTTAGTCTCTGGTACTCAGTGCCTTAAGTAATGTCCTGTCCTTTATTAAGGGACATCAGGTAAGCAGCATTGGAGCTGTGGTGTTGCTCTTACCCATTGCTCCCTTTTGAAGTCTCAAATGATTGACAGTGGTGATTACAGAGGGATTGTAAGTGGTCTTTGGCTGTGACCCCAAAGCACTGCTCTCCGTCTGCCACGTGGGCAGTACCGCAGCTCACTGGATGCTGCAGCCTGGCGTGGACTGGTGCCTGCTGCAGGGAGAGGATGCAGCCTTTTGCACGAGGCTCTGCACTGCCAGACTTGGGTGTACTTGCATGTACACTGCAAGTACGGGCAGGTGGGTGCTTTCTGTGCCCTGAGAGCTGAGTGCTTGTAAACCAGAAGTACCGTGCTGCTGGGTTTCAAAGTGCAGTAGTTGTGGAGTTAAACTGCCAAGGCAGACCAGGGTTCCTACACAGCTGGAGGCCTCAGGTGATCCTGCTCTTGGGCCACCAGGCATGATTTGAAGTCCATTCTCTTCTGTCAACACCTTGGTCCATCTGGTGCATCCTTGGAAGTTTGGTGAAGTCCCATTTCTTTCTGTAGTAGCTCATGCTCCTTTCCTGGCCCTTCTGTAGTTTCAGATCCTGCGGGCAAAACACTGAGAATGAACAGACTTTGTGGGAACAGGTGCATGAAATGTCAGTGGTTTGTCTTCTGGTCATTTGCACACACTTTCTCTGGTTCAAATCATCCTTGTTGTCTGGAAAAGAATGAAAAAAACCATGCTGAAGCACGCTTTATAAATGCAGAACTAGGGAGGGGAGCATGTCACTGTTCTCCCTCCAATGTGGGACCCGTGTGTCTGTTGTGCCTGGACCTAGTTCACCCTGTGCTGCTTCCTGTCCTGCTTTCCCAGTCCAGAGTCTGGGACAAGACATCTGCGTGCCTTGGAGGAACAAATAAAATATTGGCCCCAAACATACACCGTTGATGTGATCTATGGGCCCCCATCCACAGGGGATGTTGCAGGGGTTGGATCCAATTGTTCTCTCAGGAAGCTCAGGACTTAACTGTTCTCCCTTCCAGTGGAAAATTCTTCTCTGTGAAGCTGCCGTCTCCTCTGGCACCAGGAGCCAAGAGCCGTGTGTCTCTTGAAATGGTTTTCACGCACGTCCTGCAGCCTTACCCCACCCACATCACCCAAAGCGAGAAGCAGTTTGTGGTGTTTGAAGGAAATCACTATTTCTACTCACCCTACTTCACCAAGACCCAGACGACCCGGGTCAAACTGGCCTCGAGGAACGTGGAGAGTTACACCAAGCTGGGCAACCCTTCCCGCACAGAAGATGTGATTGAGTACGGCCCCTTCAAAGACATCCCTCCGTACAGCCAGGTAAATGTTTGTGCAAAGAGGTGGTGGCTCTGCAGAGAGCATCTGGCAAACACGGCCCTTGTGTCTTAGAGGCTGGCCAGCGGGAAGCAGAGGCTTTGGTGTAAGCATCGCAGAATGAGCTTGTGTGCAGGCTGGGAGCAGGTACTCCAACGAGGTGCTCCTGGTAGAGACACTATTGCTGAGTGCTGCTCGGTGTCCACGGTGCAAACCAGGCCAGTTTGTGCGTGGTTCTGTCAGGGGGGTGGGTATTTGCAGCAGAGGAGACTGCGTGTCCAGCCCCCTGTGTGCACTGGGCTGTGGCGGCTCAGACCTTCCCGTGCAGACGGCTTCACCTCCCTGCAGAGTCCACCAGGGCAGTTTCCTGTGGGGTGCTGGGACATAATTGTGAGGGAGGGTTGTTCCTTACTTTGGGTCTAATAGATCATCTTTTCTCCTTGTTAGGACACTCTGAAGGTGCACTATGAAAACAACAGCCCCTTCCTCACCATCACCAGTATGACCCGAGTCATCGAGGTGTCTCACTGGGGGAATATTGCTGTTGAGGAGACGGTTGATTTAAAGCATACAGGAGCAGTGCTGAAAGGGCCTTTCTCCAGATACGACTACCAGAGACAGCCAGACAGCGGGATCTCTTCTGTCAAGTCTTTCAAGGTTGATATTTTGTCGCCCCCCCACCCTGCACCTTTTTTTTTTTTTTTTAAAGTTTGTTTTCCCCTTTCTTACATCCCCAGAGGGAAAAAAAATACAGTTGTCCTTTTCCTTTTCTTTGGTAGCCATACCCAAGTAATAAGGGAATATTAGAGCTCTGACCTATTTGCAGAGAAGGCTCATGATAAATAGGAATGGCTTTTGGAGGCAGAATTAGAAGCTGATATGCTTTATTGCATCTCTTGGCCAAAGACACTGCATATACCAGGGCATGTAGTGTTTCTCTACACTCCCACCCCTCCAATCTCAGGGACCCTCTAAAACCCATAATCCCTATGCTGACAGCTCTGCCTTCTGTTTTCCACTGTGCAAGGGCCATTCGTTCTGTCCCCACCCTCTTATTTTCAGGGTTGCCTTCTCTGTCATACCCTCATCATGTTGAACAGCATTAATTGGAAACTCACCCATTCATTCCTTGCTCACAAAGCACTCAGCAACAAGCTAAAGCTGTGGCTCTGCTGGCCAGATGTGAAAAGTATTATGTGTTTTCATCTGAACCAGAACCTCTCTCACTGCTTGAAGCCTCTAAGATTGATTGTTGTAATTCTCCGAGGTGATGCAGCCAAACAGAAATCTCATTTTGCTGAGCGTAAAGCCAGCGAGCTCAGTGAGCTAGGGCAGCGGGCTGGAGTGAAAAGGGAATTGCTGTGCTGGTGGGCATGATGAGATCCCTTGCTGTCTGCGATATTGGAAGCTGGGCTGGAGAAAGCACATTAATTTAGAGGCCAAGTGATTTTAGTGCTGGCAGTCACTTCTGTGGCTGATTGCTTATAATAGCACAATTTTACCACTTGGTGCAACTGAGTTGCCATTTTGTCATCTCTCACATGGGAGCGCAGTTTCTCGCTGTTAACGGCCGCTATTGTTTTTGCCAATTTCACTGAAATGACTTCTAGCCGATGCACTGACTGTTGCTTCTCTCCATACAGACCATTCTCCCAGCTGCCGCTCAGGACGTCTATTACCGAGATGAAATTGGAAACATCTCCACCAGCCACCTCCTTGTCCTGGATGATTCTGTGGAGATGGAGATCCGTCCCCGCTTCCCGCTTTTTGGGGGATGGAAAACCCATTACATCATCGGCTATAACCTGCCAAGCTACGAATACCTCTACAATCTTGGTGGGTAGCAGAGGGGAAGGGAATAACAAACCTTCTCCTCCGTGTTTAAAGGTGGTTGCTGTACAGTAAAGAACCCAAAGCTGCGTTACACTGCACCTTAGCAGCAGCAATTGCTAGCTATTATTTCTAGAATATGCAAATCCACCTTCTTTTCTGTGCTGCCTTCAGGATTTTGTAGACATCTGGTTAAGATCTGCTTGGGTGAGCTGGTGCCCCCTGCTGCACAACACATCCATCCGAATCCTGCTCCTGCTTCGGTTAGCAGCTGAGCTTCAAGGTTGCCCTTTGTTCTTTGAGGAATTGTAACCGCTCTCTGGTCTGCACTCTCTCAGGTGATCAGTATGCCCTGAAAATGAGGTTTGTCGACCACGTGTTTGATGAGCAAGTTACGGACTCTCTGACTGTCAAGATCGTCCTGCCAGAAGGTGCCAAGTAAGTGTCATTACTCCTGGCTTGTTACCGCAGATGATGCTGTGTTGGTGGCAGTTCTCCAGCCTGCTCTAATGGCCTGAGGACAGGGAAACAAAGCCATGACTGTGCATGTGGAAGAGACCTTGGAACACAGCTCTGCTTGCTTTTAGAGTCATTTAAACTGCATAATTGGCCTTGTGCTGAAGGCCACAGCTGGCCAGCCAAATCCTAGGTTACATCATCTCAAACAGTGCAGAGACTCTCTGGCTTTATCCACAGGAGTATCCATGTGGACAGCCCCTATGAAATCAATCGTGCTTCAGATGAGCTTCACTACACTTATCTGGACACTTTTGGACGTCCAGTTATTGTGGCACACAAGAGCAACCTGGTGGAGCAGCACATCCAAGACATCGTGGTGAGTGATTCAGCAGCATGGTCAAAACACCCATGTTGGGTTCCGGAATAAATACCTGCTGGACTGCATGGCCAGTTCTGCTGCTGAGGGAAGAGTTCTCTCCCATGGTGACATGGGTCATTGCTCAGTGTTTCGAACTTCTCTCCTAGGTTCATTACACCTTCAACAAAATCTTGATGCTGCAGGAGCCTCTGTTGGTGGTTGGAGCCTTTTACATCTTGTTCTTCACTGTGATCGTCTATGTGAGGCTGGATTTCTCCATCACTAAGGTGCTGTATGATGAAGAGCCTGTGGGAGTGTTAGTGGCTTACTCAGCTGATGGTTGGAGGTTTTTCTTACCAATAATTCTCACTGAATTTCCCTGGTGGTTTGGATATCTTACTAGCTGCTTAAACGGAGCCCTGGTTTTATGCTGCCTGAGAGCTGATACTCCTGCAGGGTTTGAGCTGATGTGCCAAGGCTAACCTGAGTTTTGCCTTCTGGATGAAAAGGAATCCACCCCTGAGAAGCAGGGACATCTGCAGTTCTCCTCCTGCAGCACTTTGACTTACTTTTTGTTAAGCTGTTTGTTGGGCTAGGTGGCATGCTGGAAGGTGTTTGCCCTAGTCAGTACTTGGGCCGTTCACCTAATTACTGTCAGTTGACTTAATTGCAAAGGGAGCAGTTTCTGTAAGTCCTGTTGCAGGCATGGCTTGGTGCAGATCAGAGATAAAACTGCTTTGATCTTCCTTTCTGTCCCCTTGCAGGATCCAGCTGCTGAAGCCAGGATGAAGGTTGCCTGCATCACAGAGCAAGTGCTCACTCTGGTGAACAAGAGACTCGGGCTGTACCGGCACTTTGATGAAGCCGTGAATAAATACAAGCAGTCACGGGACATCTCCACCCTGAACAGTGGCAAAAAGTCTTTGGAGACGGAGCACAAGGCCCTGACAAATGAAATAGCCTCTCTGCAGTCCAAACTGAAGACAGAAGGCTCTGACTTATGTGATAAAGTAAGAAATTCTAGTGTATTTTTTTAAGCTCTCCTATTCTTGGCTCTATCAAGTATTCTAGGTGAGTTTTAATTTGGGATTTAGTTCCTGCAGCCTGTATTTTTTTTTCTCCTCTGAAGAAGGCTTGATCCCTGCCAGGGGGTCTGAAGATCAGTTTGTCCTTTTTGCAGTAATCTTGGTTATGCAGCCCTGTGAATGCTGCTGGTAAACAGCTGCTTGTGCTGTTCCTTAAACAGCCCCTGGACTAGCTGCACAAGTACAGATGAATGCCTTTCCAGTACAATCCTGGTGCTTCTCACTGAGCTCATGGGCAGCAACACAGGCAAAAATTGGAACTATCAATATGTTATCACTTCTGACATTATTACTGACACCAGTCAACCCAAAATCTCCCTTATCTCTTACTTTCTTGCACATGTGAGTTTGGTGCTGATGGAATGCTGGTAACGGGATGCTCCTCTGGGGTGTTTCGCTGTACCAGGTTGACAGCCATGGCACAGGGAGCACACACCCCCATCTTTTCCTGCCTCCACTGTATTTCAACACATACCTGGAACAGCCACTTCACTGCAGGTGAGGGACACTTGAGTCTCCAAGGTCCGTTCAGCCAGCAGCCACCTTGCTGCATCTGTTAGTAACCCAGAGGAGCTCTGTCACTGCAGACCTGCTTCTTACACACCATTAACGTCAACTGTAGGGACACAGCTTCTGTCTGTCATAGCTGTGGTTGAGCTTGAAGCCTTTAAAATCTGTCATTAAACACTTGAACAGTCATCACCCCTATGTCCTGCCAGTACGGCTCCTGGGTCCTCAGAGCCACTGTGTCTGCTCTGCTGAATTATCCATTCGTGAGATGGATCATAATGTGATGCCAGAGGGAAGTGATGGCTCAGGAAGCAATATTCAGGGACTGTCCTACTTAGCACTGACTTCATCTTTAGCTCCAGCTTTACCATCATCTTCTATTCCAGCTTCACCGTAGGGATGTTTTTATGTCTCCTCTAATATTCTCTTTGTTTCTCACCCCTGTCAGGTAAGTGAAATTCAGAAGCTCGATGGCCAAGTCAGAGAGCTCGTTCTGAAGTCCTCAGTTGAAGCTGAGCGGCTGGTGGCTGGCAAGCTCAAGAAGGACACGTACATCGAGAATGAGAAGATGCATTCCAACAAGCGCCAGGACCTGGTCACCAAAATTGACAACATCCTTGATGCACTGTGACCAGGTGGAGGGGGGAGGTATGAAGGGAAATGAGAAGAAGATACACTGGGAGTGGATACACTTTGAGCCAAAACTCCTTCCCAGCAAAATTAGGGGCAAAGTTTGTGAAATGTCTGAAAGTATATTTGTTTTTATATTTTTCTATAGAGCCTGTCTGCTCAGCAACATGTGCTGTGCAAGGGACCACGATATCTTGCTCTTTGGCTGGGTAACAGGGTTTCTTTAACAGAGGTGAGACTCAGTCAGGTTATAGAACAATCTCCCACTTTTGGTTCTCCCTGTATAGATGTGCCCTGACTGAATGTGCGCAAACAGCCTGGCTGAGCACAGACACGCTCCTGGCAAAACTGAATGTTGCATCTCCAGAACGAATAAAAGACGCCTTTGTTCTACTTTGAAATAAAACTGCCACTGCCTCGCCTTGATGCATTGTGCCGGGGTTGGGGGAGGCAGGGGCGTCCGTGCAGCGGGGCTGGGTGGCCCCATCCTGCCCACCGCCAGGCAGTGCAGCTCTCTGGGGAGCAGAGCTCAGCCCTGACCGCTCCTGCCAGCTGTGTGCCTTGAAGGCAGAGCTCTGCAGCCATGCAGGGGAGAAAGCCAAGCCCTTGTTCCCTAGCAGAAGAGCTGGAGACAGCTTACAAACTGGGCAAGAACATGGCTACAGCACAGAGCGATCCGAGCCGGTCTGGAGGATGCCGGTGCCAGAACTGCTCTCTGGGGAGCAGAGCTCAGCCCTGACCGCTCCTGCCAGCTGTGTGCCTTGAAGGCAGAGCTCTGCAGCCATGCAGGGGAGAAAGCCAAGCCCTTGTTCCCTAGCAGAAGAGCTGGAGACAGCTTACAAACTGGGCAAGAACATGGCTACAGCACAGAGCGATCCGAGCCGGTCTGGAGGATGCCGGTGCCAGAACTGGCTGTGCTGGGGAGCAGAGGTTTGCCGCAGTACCTGCACTGGCACCGTGTGAGGCTGGGGGCAAACACAGCCCCCCAGCCTGGTGCTGCCTGCCAGCCCTGTGCCTGGGCACGTACGAGCAGCTGGACACTTGCCAGCCTGTTGCCAGGCCACGGGCACTGCCTGTCCCTCTGTCCTGGGACCATGTAGCCAAAGTCTCTGTCACAGACACACTGCCTCTCCAGCCCCTCTCATCCTGGATAAAAGTTGTCCTATCCTCTCCCAGATGCTTTTCTGTGTTTAGAGAGGAGGCAGTTGGTGGGAAGCCATTTGCCCCAGCTTCCAGCGTGGGTTTGTTGGTCAGGAGTGTGCTGCTGCAGTCCTGAGCCCCAGCACCTGCCACATAAGCCCCCCCCCGTCCCCCCAAACCTCACCCAGCCGCGGGGCGGGCAAGCCTGGACCCTCGGCTTCCCTGCTCTCTGCGTGGGGGCTGTTCGGAGCCCTGAAACCATGAGTCCTGCTTGAGCAGGGTGGGGACGACCAACAGCCAAAATCAAATAAATTGTCATTAACTGACTGGGTCAAAGCACCCGTGCAGTGCTTGGGGAGATTCTGGGGCACCCGAAGCCAGCCGGGCTGCCTGTCACACCCAGGGCAACGCAGGCAGGTCCAGGGAGGAGAGTGATCAAAGTGATGATCATAGAATCATGGAATGGTTTGGGTTGGAAAGGACATCAGAGATATCCAGTACCACCCCCTGCCATGGGCAGGGACACCTCCCACCAGCCCAGGGTGCCCAAAGCCTCATCCCG
>NW_010128070.1:8727-10285 GCF_000699245.1 Pterocles gutturalis
GGCATCCACAGCTTCTCTGGGCACCCTGGGCCACTGCCCACCCCCCTCACAGTAAATAATTTCTTCCTAATATCTCGTCTAAATCTGCCCTCTTCCAGTTTAAATCCATTACCACTTGTCCCATCACTGCACACCCTTGTAAAAGCCCCCCCATCTCTCCTGCAGCCCCCTTTCAGCATGAAGCTGCTCTAGGGTCTCCCTGGAGCCTTCTCCAGGCTGAACACCCCCAACTCTCTCAGCCTGTCCTCATAGGGGAGGCGTTCCAGAGATTATCCCAGAGACACCCTGAAATTTGCATTCCCCTGGCAGTGCAAATTTACCCCCAAGAATAAACTAGAAAACAAGGAGGAAAAACCCGCAGCACCTACTCAGGGTCTGCGGGAGCTGGGGAGAGCCAGAGCAGCAGCACCTGACGGCAGCACATGGATCCACTAGGGCTGGAGCTGCCTGTCTCTGCCAAATCTAAAGGGAGCAGCCTCCAATCCATGGGGTGGGAAATGGGGAGGGTCAGTGGGCCAGAGGGGTGTCAGTTGTCCATCTCCTGCCACCTTCCCGTCCAGCTCTGAGGGCTCGAGGGGGTCTGACTTCAAAATCTCTTTCTCGTGGTTGGGTTTTACAAACAGCAAATGCATCCAAGGAGGTTTCAAACTGATGTCCCAGCTCAGAGCCCAGTGGCAAGCGGAGCAGCAGCCCCTTGCCAGGCGCGTGTCCCGAGGTGCCCGCTGGGGACAGAGTTTGTAGGAAGGAGCAGAGCAGCCCCGAAGGGTCCCCACCAGCAGAGCCGCCGGGGAGCTGCATCTCCTCCACGTGCCTCAGGCTCTGCTTGTGCTGCTCCTGCAGCCGCTGCGTCCTTCACCCAGTGTCACCACTGCCACCAAGGCCACTCCAGCAGGTCCTTGGCCAGGGCTGGCCCCCCTGACACCGTTTTCACCTGGCTTTGGGATCTCCCTGAACCCCAGCTGCTGCTTTCCAAGGATATCCCTTATTCCTTCCAGGCTCGGCAGCTGCTCAGGGCGGAGGGACCGGAGCCGGCAGGTTCCCAGGCACCGCAGCCAGCACTGGGCAGGGACACAGGCACTGCCACCCCTCAGCACCCACCGAGCCCTGAGGGCGAGAGGAGTCCCAGGCTGATGGAGAGGACAGCCTCTGTCCTCCTGCCGCCTCTGGAAGCAGCCCGGCCTTCCAGACAGAGCCGGGAGCTGCGGAAGGACCGGGCTTTGTGTCTGCCGCCCTGCACAGCAGCTTTTCTGGGCTGGGAAGCTCACTTGTGATCTTGTTCAGAAAAATATAGCCTGGGGAGGCTGCGAAGAGTTGGGAGGCATCTGCCAGGGGAGTTGTGGAGCAGCAGAAGGAAGAGGAAGGCTTGGATAAAGGAGCACTTGAGACCCTCCTGCAGATTGACATCTCACGGGTAATTAAAGCTGAGCCCCGCTGGGACTCGGGGATTAGTTTTGCTCCTGTGCAGAGTTTGGAACTAAAAGGTTGGAAGAGATTAAATTTGCCTCCACAGCAAAGGGAACAAAATGAAGAGAGGAAGAAAAAAAAAAAAAGCGTACAG
>NW_010128071.1:0-300 GCF_000699245.1 Pterocles gutturalis
GTTTCCCTGCCGCTTCTCCCGGGACATCCCAATGCCACTGGGGCGTGGAGCCCCCACAGCGCTGGGACAGGGCACTGAAGTGGGCTCTGGGCCTTGGGGACTGTGCCCGAGCCAGGTTTGCCTGAGGACAGCACAGAGGAGCCACCCCCTGCCTGTCCCATCCCCCCGAGGGCCTCATCCCAGGTGGGGACTGGTGGCTCTGACCCCCATCACCCCAGCCGTGGTGGCAGCGAGGGACACCGGTTGCACTCCCTGCCCTCCTCTCCGGGGGGCGTGGCGGGACGGGAGGGGACTCCCGGT
>NW_010128071.1:419-628 GCF_000699245.1 Pterocles gutturalis
CAGGGACAGCAGCGGGTCGTGCGGTGGTTCTGCTGGAGCCAGCTGGCATGGTGGTTGCTGGGAGGCAGAGCTCCGCTCCTACCAGCTCTCCCCATCCTTTCCAGTCCTGAATACCCCGGGACAGCTGGTTCTGTGCATTTACGGGCCGTGTCCCACGAGGTGTCGAGCCCTGTTAGCGAGCCGTGGGAGAGTGGGAATTGCTCACACCT
>NW_010128071.1:842-1155 GCF_000699245.1 Pterocles gutturalis
GGACTCGGCCTGGGAACAGCGCCAGAGAGGGAAGGAAAATAGCAAAAAAGAAAAAAAAGAAAAAAAAAAAGAAAAAGGAAAATAAAAAAAGCAGTTTTGAAACCCTGCATTTCAGCTCTGATTTGTGCCCCAGCTCAGTAACTGGAGAGGACCTGGGTATGGTGTGACGGCTGGGCTCTCGCATGGCTCGGCTGCTGCTGGCCGAGGGGCTGCGGTGGGCATGGAGAGGCCCCTTCCTCCCACCCGGGGCTTGCTCCGTGGAGCCCTGCAAACCCAGTAGTCGCAGCCTGGGATTTATCCGCTCCCTTCTGAG
>NW_010128072.1:0-32171 GCF_000699245.1 Pterocles gutturalis
TTTTTTTTTTTTAGCAAATCTATCCCTAAAATTTCACACACTTGCATCCTGATACTTTGTCTTTATAACTTGGATAGGAGCTTCTTAGCAAATGTATTATAAAAGAAGACATTCAAGATTAAGAACCATATTTTTAAAGAACCATCTTACCCACGCATGCTTTGCAACTTACAATATTTTTAAAAACATTGGTACTTATATAAGATGGCTGAAAATGACACAATTTCCTGGCCACTGGTGCTCTCCGCAGAGTGGAATGGGGCAGGAAGGACAGGAAGAAAACCAGAGAGAGCTTTTCACTGGTTGAAGAGGTCAATGTGTTGCACAGCTACAGTCTATCAGAAACATCTGGCATGGCTGCTGTGTTGGGAAGGTGCTGCACTATAATGCCAAATAACTCTGGCAATATAAAAGGAGAGAGTGCTCCAATGTTCTTTGGGTTGTACTATGCAGATTTTAAATGGACATTTTACATTTATAGACTAAACAGACGGTGTGTCCTTCTGGGACAGCCCTATTAGGCAGTTGCTAAGCAGCCAGCATCTCACATGCTCATGGCCCATGTGCTGTGCAATGCCCAAGCAGAGTGCCTGCATCAGACCTGGGCATAAGCGCACCTGCGCAGGCTCCTGGCACACAGCAGTGCCCCCAAAAGCTGACTGCAGCAGCACCCCACACATCGCCTTCTGGCAATGTCCATTAACCATTCCAGCCCCTACCCATCCTTAGGGTAGCTCTTCATGTGCAAGACTGCCTGCCCCATAGTGTCACACCGGCAGCAGCACACTGGGAATGCCAAAACTATTAGATGGGCCCCCAAAGCTGACTGCAGCAGCACCTCACACAACGCCTTCTGGGAATGTCCAGCCCCTACCCATCCTTAGGGTAGCTCTTCATGTGCAAGACTGCCTGCCCCATAGTGTCACACCGGCAGCAGCACACTGGGAATGCCAAAACTATTAGATGGCCCCATCTGCTGTGAATGCAGAGGATGCCAGAAATAGATTCACTCCTGATGCTATGCAACAGCATTGCAGTAGGCAAGCCACAACCTCTGACCTGTACTTGGAAGGGAAAAGGACTCCTGCACAGGATAACTCCAGCTCTGACCTGGTCCAGGCTGTTGGCATTTGCCACTGTTGGGGATGTACCAACACAATGAAGCATTCCTCATAGCAGGGTTCTGCAGGAGCTAGCAAAACCCTTAACAAGCCATCTCTCTCTTCTGTGTAGGAATGTTATTAGTTGGTAAGAGGGGGTCATAACCAGGTTCTCAGACTGTAAGATAGCATGGTACCTTTCTGGACACATCCTTCTGCGAAATTCCTTGAATTAATTGTCATTTGAATTGTTGCCTGCCTTTTAGGGGAAAAAAAAATCCAATCTTAGCTTTAAAAATTTGATATACAGTAACCCTGAGTATCTCATTAATTGCCTCCATTGCTAAAAACATGTACCTTATGCCTAATCTGAACAGGTTCAAGTTACAGCCAGGGGATCATGTTATACTTTGGCTGCAAGACTGAAGAGCTATCTATTACCTGCTATATGTTTCTGCAAACACTGCAGAGGTACTTGCAAAGTGTGGCAAAGTCACCCCGTCTGCTTTATTTTGCTAAGCCAGAAAGATTCAGCTCTGAGTATCCCACATAAATCATGTTTTCCTGTGCTTTAGTATTTCACATGAACTCTTCTCCAACTTGTCATCTACCTGCTTGACCTGCATGCACCACAACGGGACAGAGACAGCCCGGAGAGCTTCAAGAAGCTTCATACACAAAGGTGATGTCACCTCCCAGGTCCTACTGGCCTAATCCTTCTCTCTCAAATCACCTTGTCTCTTTGCTCTAACACCAGAGTGGGAGCACACATTTAGTTAATGTGGTTTGCTATGCTCTTGTACCTTTTAACTGCCACCGATTATGAGAAAAAAAAAATTATGACCTGTAGAAATGTGCCCCAGGCTAATTGTTGCATCATAAAAAACCTTTAAGTTTGCAACCTATTATCATTTACTTAGATCATCTAATGCAGGTGTCTCTGAATCAGTCACCTGTCATTTCGCACCCACCCCTCCACTCAATAAAACATCTGTTTACAGATGTTTGGATTTTTGTCACCTGTCATTTCGCACCCACTCCTCCACTCAACAAAACATCTGTTTACAGATGTTTGGATTTTGGTTTCTAAGACTATGTAGCATATGAGTCAGTTAAACACAAGTTAAAATCACACTGAAAAGTAGTGGCCTTTGACTATCAGCTTGTACAGAAAACAAAAAAAAAATTGTATACTATTGTATATCTACTGATGGATAAGAGAGATGTCTGTCGGTCTGTGTTGCACAGAAGGAGCTGTGAGAATAAAATGTAGTAAGTTCAACAGTGACAAGCTAACACAGACAGGCAAATACTATTTTTTTCAAATATTTTTGTTCCTAGTAGGTCATTATCACTGACAAACCTTCAGAGGGTTGGATGTATAGAAGTTTACGTAACAGGAAGGCCTATGTCAAAACCTTAGAAAGTAATGAAATGTATATATATGAAAGCCTGGATTCCATCCTGTTATTGACAACTGCATTACAAACTACTGGAGCAAACATGATTGATATGTGAGATGTTATTAGCTACCTCCACAATTTTGTAACTGAAGAATAAATTAGATACAATATATTGAATGAATCACAGATCACTGAAACTGTAACCTTGACCAAGCAAGCACAAAGTCAAATTTCAACTAATCTGACTTTTAACTGATGTAAATATAATTCTTTACACTCACTTTAATAATCTATTTTCAAGTGCTCCAGCAAGAAGTAAATTCTTATCAAGGCTTTCATCAACATTCCACAGTACAGAAACTCCCTAGATATTTTGCCTTCTAGCTAGGCTACCAAAATAATTAGCTGTTTATCATCTATGATTTATTTAAATAAGTATTTTAATAAAAAAATATTAAAAATGTTTCTATACATATTTATATATTTATAAATTATATAATAAAATATATTCAACCACTTTTCACTCATCTGTTTGTACACCCACCGAGGCCATAACATACTTGCACATTTGGTTATAGCTCTAGTATGTGCTGTAGTGGAAGAAAGACTGGAATCAGACATTTAATCCTCTTGACCTGCTGCAAGCTACACTGATGTCCAGTTTGTGCCTGTTTAATGTGACTTGTTAATGAAGACACCTTCATAGATTATGCTGAGTATATGCTGTGTCAATGACACATTCATAAATGTAGCTGAAAAACTATAGTTTTCACAAAATGACTGAAAAAGCCTTAGCATGTAAATTTGTCTCATACTGTAACCTGATTCTTACACTTGCTCATGAAAAACTGGCTTCCACTTCTCATGTTTATTTTGAGCAGGCAACAGAAAGAAGAAATGTAAGAAGTAAAAAACAATGTGAAGATAGCAAGCTTTGATGTTAGGAACCTTTTTGGTTTTATTTAGGAATAATTGCAATCCCCACTCACTCTGAAAGGTTTTATGTTCTTCAGTGTTCCAAAGAATCCCTCAAAACTTATTATTTATTTAGTACCATTCATCTTCCAGGTGCTTTAATGACTAGAACTTCACAAATGAGAGACGGAAAAAACCCATAGTATTATCTAGTTCAGCCCCTACCAATACAGAGGTTTTTTTTCTTGCACTACAGTTGTAGTGCTTCCCTGAGTCTATTTTAAATATAATTAAGGTATAAAATAGATCTTAATTCATCCTTTTGTATCTAATCTCCACAAAAGAAAGAAAAGTATCAACAGATAAATTCTGTTGAGAAAGAAGAAATCAGAATCTAACACGTTATCATCATTTGAAAAGAATGCTTTACACATCATTTATCCAGCCACTGGCTGAATATTCCAATTCCTCATAGTGAGAGGTGGGGGCATGTTGCAACTTGGAAGTATTGCACTGAAAGTGATAAAACCATTCACGTTGCTTTGCTGCAGTGGTTCTTTGCTGTCAATGTTTCCTCCTCTTAAAGAATAAAGAGAAGATATTACTTTTAGAATTATTTTACTGATGCTGCTTCAACTATATACAATTTAATTCTCAATAAGATTTGTTCAAAAAGAGAATGGCAAATGAGCTTTAAATGACACAAGGCAACCCAGTGGTGAAATCTCTCACGTGTTATATGGTTTCATAGCTTTAGACTGGATTTGCAATTTTCTGGTTTTTGTTTCTAAATTCACTATTATTGCTCTTCACAAAATACATACAAAGGTTTTCTTAAAATAAATGTGGTTTATAAAGGGCTTTAAAGGACAGAATGGTTGAAGACTGATTAGATTTAGTCAGGAAACCCTTCCAGGCATGCAAGGGTACAAGTCAGGTTGACCAGATAGCTGTGAGCAGAGGAGGACCCTGGAGGACAGTTCTGGAGAGAGTGAAATACTCCGTGTCATTCCAGACACATATTCTCAATTCTGCTTAAATGGTGATGCACCACAACAATGCATGTACGGAAAAAGGCACAGAAGATTATCTAAGACACGTCTGGAGAGACTCACTAATTTCTCACATCTATTGTCTTTAACATTTCTTTCAAAATTCTAGTCAGGTTTTTTTTTGTTTGTTTGTTTGTTTGTTTTTTAAATTAAACTCACAGGTCATTCAGGTTGCTTTTGAAGCATCTTGCATAATTTTTTTCTATTTACAATGAAAGTTTAGGATTTCATTAATTCTGTTTTTCATCCCTAATACCTTCCTCTGAAGTAATCTTTCTGCAAGTCAGACTCAAAGTGACACCAGTGTCCCATGCATAGAAATAAAAAGCAGTTTCCCTAGCAACAATATCGACACAAAAGCTCTCATGATTATCTCTCTAACTCCTGTGTCTTCTTAATGGCTTGAATAATCCAAATAGCAGAGAAAAGCAACATGCATCTGATCTTAATGAACTGTAATGGCTAGAGACAGCATGAAAGCAAGCAAAGGTATCTGTGCTATTTATAAACTAGTGAATCAGATGACTCAGATTCAGCAGCATTTGGAATTATTCATATTATTTACAGTGAGTCACTTAAGGAGATACTTTATTGTGTCAGGCTGTGTGCAAAGCACTGTGCGCTTTAGTTTACTTTTGATTTCCTAAATGAGACATTTTCTGCTGCTTCTTTTCAAAAACATTCTATACTCCAAAGGATTTTGCTGTCAGAAATTAACCCTGAAAGCCAGATGAAATCCTTCCTTTTGAAATTTAATCTGGCTATTCTATTAATACTGCTCACAACTTCCTAAATAACCTCTCTTCCTTGCTGACATTTACACATTTCAAATATCTGAGAGAGTGTTTTGCAATCACTTTTTCATCATAGGTTTATAGATCATTTAATCTTTTATTATGCTGATCTCTCCAGACTCGATTAAAAATTAAAGTTAATAAATACATATATACTGTGAGTAATCAGGTAAAATTCTCAATCTACTTTATCCACACTGCTTACAGCTTACTCCTTTCTCTAGATTTGTTTCACAAATAATATTGTAAACCTTAACTTGAATGCAAACTTTAAACAGCCTTCAATAGAAAATCTTCTAACTCACCTTGGCACTTCTAAGATTTTTGCCACTATTATTTTCAATCATCCTAAGTGTTGGTCATTTTTAAGCTAAAGTAACTGGTTTCAAAAGTTAGGATAAATCTCCAGAAATTATAACATTATTTTAGTTAATGCTAAGATAACTGATAACAGAACTGCTTAACACCAGAGACGTGACTCTCAATACAGGATCCTGAGTTTGGCAGGCTCCTGGTAATAATAAAAATCTCTGAGGATATGAAAGTATATGAGAAAATTTATCAGCCCCATTAAGTGTTTGCTGTAGACAGTAAAGACTTTCTCCTAAGCACTTGTGGAAAGATTTTTTTCCCCACTACACTAATAGTCCATACAGATGCGAAGTAAAAGATACCAAACAATATGATTATAAAGATGTGTCTTTCTTTTCATTTTACGGTGCCTCAAATTTACTCATTCTTACCACTTGAGCATTTTGTGTGGGTAACTAGTTTGTGGATGAGTTCATTTCAAAGATTATTAAAATTCTGAGTTATGATTAGTGATTTTATTTGAACAGAGAGGTCACATGTTCTGGGTTATAACAGGAATAACAATATGCAAAATCCTAAATGGAGGAAAACAAAATGTTTATGGAAGTACTGCAACAGGTATTCACATTGATTGCTGAGGTATCTGCTGAGATCCAAATACACAGAATACAGAAAAAAACGCAAGAAAATCAGTCAAATGAGAGTACAAACAAGTAGTGTATTAGAGTAAAGGGATATTTCAGTTCCCAAAGTAATAAACACTGAAATAGGTGTCATATTTTTATTATATTTTCATTTCTTAACACCATTTATTTCAAACACACAGACCAAATAGCATGCATTAAGACACTTGTTGATAACTACTGGTGAAAATATGATTTTAACTGATAACGGAACAGAAATCAGCATCTTCTGATTTAGGCTTTTCCAGGTTCATTAACTGACCTGGATGAATACGTTATAACTTTATATTTGGATAGCATGGTGATTTTTGTAAGTGACTTTAAGATGGAAAAATAAAAGCTGTAATATCCAAAACCCAAACATCTAAATCCACCTCATCAGTAGTTTTCACATTTAACTACTTTCTTAGCCTTATGATAGCCATTTCTTACTGGCAGTAAGATGCTTCTAGTCATATATTTTTTACATTATTTCATTCAGACTGCATTCAGATTTATTTCTCAAAACTGTAAGTTATCTTATATGCTATTAATTTTACATTTATAGTGTCGTTATACATTCACCAAATATATACTCCATGTTTTGATTTCTAAGCATTCAATCCATTCCTTGTTGGAATATGCATCTTAAGTTTAGGGCACTGTGAAAATGTAAGCATTGATTTTGGAATTAATCTTTTAAACATGTATAGAATAAATTCAGATTATCTCATTATTTTTTTAACACTTTTTATAGAATATATCAGCTAAATTATGTGTGACAACTTCGCCTCAGTAATAAGATGACTAGTGAAAGACACTTTCCACTACTGACTGTGGGTGCTCCAGTATGAGACACGCTTGGGAAGCCTTATGATACTGCAGGCGCAATTGCGCCTTGTAACTCAAACGTTAAACTATGGATATTAGTCTCCTGAATGAGTCTCCTGTGAATCTTCTGAGAACTGAATCCCACTTGCCCACTCAGTTGTCCGGCCATGTTCACTAACACAAATTAATTTTCTTTGCAGATTTATAAAATGCATTGTTTTAAAAATAGGCCTTTGGTTCTTTAACGATGGCATATATAATTAGTTAATGAGACAGAGCTTTAACCCGTTTATTGTATTAAGAAACAGTGACTGTGAAATTATGAAAGGCAATACACAAATTTTTCTGGCTTTAGATGTTGTACTCTAGATGATAAAATATTCAAAGATTGTTCTTAATCATCCAAAACACAGGAGATGCTTGTATACCCTCCTCAAAACAGGCAGAGGAGGATAATCTAGATCTAGTTTTTTCCTGAATTGTGAAATGACTAAGAACTAATCATAATTTTTGTCACAGTAACTTGATTGGGAGTGTGAAAAAATATCCCTCACAGCCCCCTCAAATAACACGACTTCATTGGCAAAAGTCCCAGACTGGACATATTTGTACTAGCAACGAATGCCTTTTGTTGGGATAGTTTCTTGTTTTCAAGGAACCAGTGGGTGTTCTGTCCTTATAAAACCTCTCTTGCTATCATAAGCTACATCTGCTCAAGAATGTTTTGCTGATTTGAAAATACCAGCAAATATATTTTAGTGTAAGACTTCTTTAAATCAATAAACAATTAATACGATTCAAGCCTTAACGCTATATACTCTATAAATTAAAATTAACTTATATCATAATGATGATTAATGACAGCAAAATAATACCTAATATGCAACCAAAGTTTTAATCAAACTCCTGACATTTTCAAAAGTATTGTATGTATCTCAGAATTAAGTGTTTTGTGCAACTATTCTTTAACTTGCCTCTTTTATAAGAAGGTTTTTTCTAATATTGAAAGTAATTTCTAGACCTTTTTGGAACCTTACAGGTTCTGCTGTTGTCATTTTAGCTATTTAAAAAATTATGTTGTTTTTTTGGGGAAAAAAAACCAAACATTTTCCTACTAGGGCAAGTTTGAATTGCCTTGGATAGCAGGAGGCAAAGTGCTCAGATATAGTTCCCTTTTCACACATATATTTGAAATCTCATTTTATTGCTGTGCTTCAGAAGCAATATTATCTCAGCCTCACTGATGTCTATTTTACTGAACTTACTGCTATCTTAGTTCATTGCATTTGCAACCCTTGGTCTCCAATTATAGGTGAAAGATACTCATTTCAGAAAGATCCTCATGGTTCATGTGGGACTGTTCAGGAATGTATCCGTTATGTGAAAATATATCTTAAACACAGATCTTCAAAAAAGCTTAGAAGTTACCTAGAGGAAAAGATATCATTGCAAAGTGTACCACACAAGTACCAGAACAGACAGAAAATTGCAGAACCTAAAAGTGTAAATAACAACCAAAGAAAGGGAAAATATACATCTCATTTTAAAGTATGAAATAATCAATGAACCGATGAAAAATTGAATACTTGATGAAGATAACAATGAGATATTGATTGCATTTATTAAGAAATGGTTTCCATGAAAGCAAAACCATGAACTTTTGAGGAATAGGTTCTTTGAGGATTTAAGATATTTAGTCCTTATAGTTCTTCATAAGGCACCGTTGAAACCCTTTAGCTGGAAGAAGGCTGGGGAAGCTTAAAAGTGACAAAGGGGTACTTCATACAAGCAAGAACCACCCCTGAGGAACTAGTAAAATAAAAGGGAAAGAAAGCTCCTTCAGGGATGATTTATATTTGCTGCAATGAAAGCAAGAACAATAATATGTCAAAGAAGGAGCCACAAGTCAGCAAAGGTGTGCAGGAAAAAGACAGCATCAGCAAAGGACAAAATGAACTAATTCTAACCAAGAGAGAAAGAAGACATATACTGCACTTGATTTCACTTGCAAATATATCAGCAGAAAATTGCTGGCATAAAGCAAAGTTATTAATAAGTAATGATAGCTGGTGTCCAAGCTCTGCTGGAGGTACAAGGAGACCCTAGTGCAGAATCTGAAGCTTTCAGCCTGCCTCTGGGCAGGGAGTCCTTCCTTCCCCCAGCCTTTTTGGAGGGGGGGACAGGCAGCCTTGCTGCAAGACCCCATTCCTCTGAGCAGCAGGTCTGGGTGAGGAGGCTGGGGGGACGCGAGCACCATTAATTTGATCTTTCTTTGTGCCACAGAATGCAAAGATTTTATAAATCAATTCTAACGTGAAATAAAACACAGATGGGATAGCTTTCTGTGCATTTGTTTTCTGAAGGAAAAAAAAAAAAATACTTGCTGCTAAGAATTGTCCAGATTCACTTTTTTCCACCTTATATTAGCTACTTAGTTTCCAGTCATCCTACATAAATTTGTGGTCCCTCAAAGTTTCAGCTTCTTCCAGACTAAACATCCTGTAATTTTCCATCACTCCCAAAGGGTATTTAATTTTAATATCACCTTACTCCCTCCAATTCAATCTCAAAATGCTCATTTTTTTCAGCCCTTCAATCTACTCTTTCAGCTTGGTTCCTCTTTGCCCTTCCTGTGAGGCTTTGTGATGAGGTCCCAGAGTACACATGGCAAACCTGTCCACATCTTAATGAGGAGAGTGTTAAAGCAGTGAAGCCTGTGGAGAAAAGACAGTGAGCACTGACTGGAAGAGCCTCGGTGAAGTGACATGTTGATAATTTACATCTCAGGCCAAGAATTTGAAGCATCTCAGTGTCAAAAACAAGTAAAAAAAAATTATTGTGAAACAATAACATCAGAATACATGCATTGATTCTAGGAATACTTACGAAGTGTTTAGGAATTGTTTAGTAATAATTAGACTGAACAAATTACAAGTCAGAATGCAGGGTGGGAGAAATCAGGGAGGAATTTATCATTACCTTTTTTAGGAGGATCAAACCCAGATTAAGAAGAAAAAATATTTAAGATGGCCTTAGTGGATATAGGAAGAGTGGATTGGTGCTGCACAAAAGGAAATCTCCAGCCAAGTATCTGGAAACATTTTCTCACTGTTAGGATGTCAGATTACAGAGCTGTCTCTGAAGGGAGGTGGTGCAAGGAGCTTCACTGTATGAGTCATTTAAAATTAGACTGTAACAAAACACCTGCATGTACCACAGGCAACATAGCTTCGTTGGCAGGCAGACAACCTCAATGACCTGACAAGACTTAACCAGCTCTCCTTTCTATAATTCCATTTAATTTTAGTCTGTTCACATTAAGTAAAATGAGAAAAAATAGCTTTCTGTGAAGCACTCGTATTCATTTCCTCAAGTGATTGATTACAAATTAAAAATATGTAAATTATCGTAAATATTCAGACATCTGATAGGTAAAATTAATGATTAACTGAACTATTCTCTGTTTTGTGTTATTATTTAGGAAGTTGTTCTAAAGCATTCCCCCTCTTCCCCTGCCAAAATGATGAGTTTTCCTTGCCAGAAGGTGAGCCCGCCAGGGGTAATCAAATACATAAACAAGATTTAGTTATACCAGGAATTATTATGGTTAGAGCATTTATTCTTGGCGTCCTACTGTTTGAAATATCTAACTTTGCTGACACTCCTTGAGCAATGCCAAAGCAAAAAATGGTAGCAGCAGAAAGGAAGATAGTGCTGATAGAAACCATTCATGTCTGAGCAGCGAGACATCCTAAATTTGCTCCCCTGAGTTTTTCAGCATGTATTTTAGAGGACTGAATGCCTCATTTGCTTTTCCTTCCGCTTCAGCCATCATGGGCTCAACAGAGAAAGGAGTAGTTTTAGCATGAAGTTTTGGGGGAGTTCACAGGAAAAGAACACAGGGAACAAGTTGATAATTGATTCTTAATCCTCTTCTGCTACTGAAATTCACTCTTCTCTTTATTATTCTTTATAGTTATTTTCCATGACGGAAAAGGGATTAACATATCTGTAATTATATCTTGCAAAATGTGGGGGCAAAAAAGTAGAATGGCCAAGAGTTTAGTGTTCTCCAAACAGGGATAACAGGTAAACTCCGTTGCATAAAACCCAGTACATGAGTACGTGACCTCTTCGACCAGTAGTGAGGATATTTAATGCATTTATCAAATTATATGTTTGAAGAATAGTAAATAAAATATCAATATATAGGAAAGAGGGAAAAATATACAAGAACACACTGGCCTATTTTTCTGACCTCAAAACTATTCAGGGCTTTAAAACACACTTTGAAGAAGAGACACGGTGACTTGATCTCGCTTCAAGTTGAGAATTTTACTTGGACCCTTGTATAGGAAGATACTAAAATAACATGGTTTGTTCAGCTTAGCATAACAAGGATGATGTGGAAGACAAAAATGTTACATTTGTAAGGGGTGATGTAAGAGTGAAATTAAAAATGAATTGGTACTTAAACATCATTTTTATTGCTGTTTCAGACATTGTGGGCTATCCTGTGTAGCCTCTAGAAACTGTTCCAGAAAAGTGAAAATCTTACAGGTCATACGTAATACCTACCAGTCCCACATGGGAACTATGTTGGATATCATTCTTACCCAAAGGGATCTCAAAAATTGAAAGGACAATTAAGTTTAGGCCCTTGATTTGCTACCAAAGCAGAGAGCCATGTAAAGGAAATCCACTACTGACATAAAAGTGAATGGCGTGGGCTTATAAGGAACAAAGGCTAGAAATCAGAAATAATTTCCTCTAGAAAGAGAGTGATGTTCTAGAGTAGTATTTCCATAGGAAATAAGGACAATATATTCTATGATTGTGAGGTAGATCTTGATAATTTTAGAACAGCAGAAGGCTGGAATCCATTTCTTAATAAGAACCTAACGATGCAGAATGAGGGAGGGGGCTCTTGTGGCAAAAGCATGCAACCAGAAGCATACAACGTGTGCTGAGAGGATGGCCAAACTGAGAGCTTTAAACTAGGAATTACAGGAGAGATAGACATGCCTCAACAAGCAAGTGAAGAAGTTGTATATGGGATAGGCAAGCTAAGAGATGAGGGAAACGGGAACAGAAGGGACAGCAACCAACAAAACAATGCTGAAGTGGAATCACTTTAAGCATAAGTTAGAAAGGAAGGAGTGCTGCAGAAAAATCTTGTGCAGAAAACTCTTGCGACTGTTGTGGTGAGTGCGCGTGTCTGGGTGCCTCTCTGAAATACTTTGATGCTAATGGACACAGCATGGGGAACCAACAGGAAGAATTAGAAGTCCGTGTACAGTTACAGTCATTGAGCTAATTATAGACATGATGGGATGCTCCTAGATATCTACAACGGCTGGTTCTTTTGGAAAGACAGCCTGGGAAGGTGAGGAGAGCATGTTGACCTTTTTGTAAAACTGCAGCTGGAATGCCTGGAGATCTGCCTGGGGACAATGTACTGGTGCATTGGGTTATTCTCCAGGTGCAAGACTTTGCATTTCTTATTGCTGAACTTCATGAGTTTCCTCTCAGCCTGTCCAGGTTCATCTGAATGGCAGCACAACCATCTGGTGTATCAGCCACTCCCAGTTTTGTATCATCTGCAAATTTGCTGAGTGCACTGTCCTATTGTCTAGATCATTAATGAAGATGTTTGAGTATCAGCCTCTGGGATGCACCACCAGGGGCTTGCCTCCAACTCAACTTTGCACCATGGATCATAACCCTCTGGACTTGGCTGTTCAGTCAATTTTCAATCCACCATACTGTTCACTTATCCTCATTTTGTCAGCTTGTCTATGAGGGTGTTGTCAGAAACAGTGTAAAAAGTCTTACTAAAGCCCAGGCAGAAAACATTTGCTGCCCTCTCCTCATTCACAAAGCTAGTCACTAGATGATCTGAAGAGGCCCCTTCCAACCTAAATAATTTTGTGAGTCTGTGATCTGGAGGATGACCATTTCATAGTGTGTGCCAGACAAGAAGAGCAGACAGACTGTAGCAATCAGATAGTCAGATAGCAGATGGTCACTGTAATGTCAAAGTGGTTGGCACTGAGTAATATCAGGTTTACCTGGAACCTGACCCCTACCTGTCAGGCTTCTTTTGCAGTCCTAGGGAATTTTAGAGCTGACTTCCTCTAAATTTATACTCACCAGGGCTACCGATGAAAACGATAGCTCGTCTCTGTATCTGTACCCAGTAGACTAAAACACTGATGCATTTCACTGTCCTCTGTTTGATCATCGGCTCTGGAGTACAGTCCCTGTTCTGCTAAGGGCCTCTTCTGGGATCTTAAACCGGTCTTTAGGTGTAGAAGAGCATTCACCTCATCTACTTACCTCCTTCAGCACATGCCCTGTAATTTAGTGCATCCAAAGTTAAGAACTGAAATTCTCAATATAGAGAATGGAGAGAATTGAATGTCTCTAGGGGGTGATTAAGAGCATTAAGCTAAACACTTAATGTTACATAGTGTGAATAACCTCTCAATCACATGCTGTTTTCCTGGTGAATTCCTGATTCATTCACACAATGAAAATGTACGGAATGAAAATCTTCATAACACATATCCTAGAAACTTTTGCAGTTGATGAAGCAGAGCTGCTGTAAAGAATTTTTTTCATTTCCTAATCAAAAACCACAAATAAATCACTGAAAGTAGCTGGTTAGTTTTACTTTCTTTCTTTTGCCTTGATGGCTTATGTGGAATGGCACTTCTGAAAGCAAATGCTGTCTCACAAACCACCGTATTACTGAGCACCCTCAGAATGAGGAGTGCAAAGAATGAGATAAAGCAGCAAAGGAAAGTAATTTTTCTGTAAATTACAGTTCAGCTACATGAAGACCACTATAAAAATATATCACTTTGCCCAACCCTTTTTTACAAACAGAGGTGATATTGACAAGCTGAAAAATTATGGCAGTGCTGGAAACAGTGAAAACTGCAACCTGTAATTAAAACAACAAAACAAAACACTCACTCCCCCCTCCCCCTCCCAGTTTTTCTATACATTAACAGCATTCTGTAAGACCAGTGCATTTCTAAGGGGAAAAAACTGCCTTGAAAAATTTGCTGATTATGTAATGCTGGTTTCTTCCTGAATCTTCCTTATACAGTTGGATTTTCACACTTCAGAAAAAGGATCTCTTGAGTTCCCACTATCACCATTGGAAGACACTACATGAAAATTAAGCTCTGTACAAATTATGTGCCATTAAGGTAGACACTCCAAACACACACTCTATATACATAAGATGAGGAGCCGATGAAATGTTCAAAAACCAGAATGATTTCCCCAAGATCTTCCTAAGATTTTCCTTTAATCTTACGCCTGGAGTGACTTTTTTCGTTGTGTAACTTTCACTGACAAAATCACTAATACCAAGAGTCAAAACCAGTTTAGGATGCAGTAAATTACTCGTAACTGATGAAAATAAAAGCACACAGAATTTAGTTAGAGACTGTTTAAAGCCCAGAAGGTACAGGCTTTGTTCCATCTGATTCAACCTAAGCCTCAACATAGAAGATAACACCAACTTTTCACCTCACAGCCCCTAAAAAAATCTTTCTCCTTGCTTCTCTGAGCTTGCAACAAAAAGTGAGACAAGAGGGTTACTGCGCAATAGTTTAGCCTCCTCAAGACACAAAGCACCTCCTGTTGACTGTGCTCCTATTAGAGGTTTCTACCTTACCTTTAGTTATAAACCCAGTAAGGAACAGGCAACAGCCCCATTACTCCTATGGATGGCAAAATATTATCTTTGCCCTAATCAGCCAAGCAGAATCTCTTCATCTCCAAGTTCTTCCATTAGCCAGAAGAACCCACCCTGACAGTGCCAGTAGCTCCTGAATGTGGGGTTTGCAATGAGGTAGTAAAGGCTGGGGGCTGATACTGCAAAGGCACTGCCACGAGGTCCTGAAGGGAATTTGTTACATGGAGTTACAGGGTGAGTTCCTTCATTTCCATCACTTTGATTTGCTTCCCTTCTCTTTCCAGCTAAATTTCACCAGTGAGCATATAATCAGGCACATCTTCATACCATCTGTCCACTTTCATATTTTTTTATAGATGAATCAATCAAAGTTTTAATTTGAATCTTCACCATTCAAGAGATTTCTATCTATCTCAGACAGAGGAGCAGAGGTTTTCCAAAGGTACTAAACAATTTCAGTAGCTTACAGGAGATTTTATTTCTGTTTCTTTTAGCTGCAGAGTTTTTATGCTCAGCAGACTAGTATCCAAATACAGTTGGGAAAACACGACAATGAAACCTGTGCTAGGGATTACCAACACAACTACTTGCAACTAAAATATCCACAGGGAGGTTAGACAGATTTTTTCTCAAAGGACTCTCAATTATGAAGTTATAACAGCCAGCAGCTTTTGGCCAGGTCTAACTGATAAAGCAAATTTCTGTCTGATGTAAGTGCTCAAGCCACACCACCTAAGTTGCAGAAGGCAAAGTCAGAGAATGGGAGAAGGAAGAACTTCCCACTATAGCAGAAGATGAGGTCAGAGACCATCTAAGGAACCTGAAGGTGCACAAGTCCATGGGACCTGATGAGATACATTTGTGGGTCCTGAGGGAACTGGCGGATGAAGATGCTAAGCCACTATCCACCATAATTGAGAAGTTGTGGCGGTCTGGTGAAGTTCCCGTGGACTGGAAAAGGGGAAATATAACCCCCATTTTTAAAAAGGGAAATAAGTAAGACCCGGGCAACTGCAGGCCGGTCAGTCTCACCTCTGTGCCTGGCAAGATCATGGAGCAAATCCTCCTGGAAACTCTGCTAAGGCACATGGATAACAAGCAGGTGATTGATGGCAACCAACATGGGTTCAACAAGGGCAAATTGTGCCTGGCAAATTTGGTGGCCTTCTACAATGGGGTCACAGTGTTGGTGGATATGGGAAGAGCAACTGCCATCATCTACCTGGACTTGTGCAAAGCCTTTGACACTGTCCCGCACGACATCCTTGTCTCTAAGTTGGAGAGACATGGATTTAATGGAAGGATCACTCAGTGGATAAGGAACTGGATGGATGGTCGCACCCAAAGAGGTCAATGGCTTGATGTCCAAGTGGAGACTGGTGATGACTGGCATTCCTCAGGGGTCAGTACTGGGACCAGTGTTGTTTAACATCTTTGTTGGAGACATGGACAGTGGGATCAAGTGCACCTTCAGCAAGTTTGCTGAAGACACCGAGCTGTGTCGTGTGGTGGACACGCTGGAGGGAAGGGATACCACCCAGAGGGACTTGGACAGGCTTGAGAGGTGGGCCCATGCAAACCTCATGAAATTTAACAAGGCCAAGTGCGAGGTCCTGCAGGTGGGTTGAGCAAATCCCAAGCACAAATACAGGCTGGGCGGAGAATGGATAGAGAGCAACTCTGAGGAGAGGGACTCGGGGGTATTGGTTGATGACAAGCTGAACACGACCCGACAACGTGTGCTTGCAGCCCAGAAAGCCAACTGTGTCCTTTGCTGTTTGGAAGAAGCATGACCAGCAGGTCAAAGGAGGTGATTCTCCCCCTCTACTCTGCTCTTGTGAGACCCCACCTGGAGTACTGCTTCCATCTCTGGGGTCCTCAACATACAAAGGACATGGAGCTGTTGGAGTGAGTTCAGAGGAGAGCCATGAAGATGGTCAGAGGGCTGGAGCACCTCCCCTATGAGGACAGGCTGAGAGAGTTGGGGTTGTTCAGCCTGGAGAAGAGAAGGCACCACGGAGATGTTATAGCAGCCTTCCAGTAACTGAAGGGGGCTACAGGAGAGATGGGGATGCACTCTTGATCAGGAAGTGTAGTGATAGGATGGGAGTAACAGTTTTAAGCTGAAAGAGACTCAATTTAGATTAGATATTCTGAAGAAATTTTTTACTGTGAGCGTGGTGAGACACTGGAACAGGCTGCCCAGGGAAGGTGTGGATGTCCCATTCCTGGAGGCGTTCAAGGCCAGGCTGGATGAGGCTTTGAGCAAATTGGTCTAGTGGAAGGTGTCCCTGCCATGGGGTTGGAACTAGATGATCTTTAAGGTCCTTTCCAACCCAAACCATTCTATGATTCTATTCTATGATTCTATGATATCCCAAGTGTCAGTTTGGTGAGGAGGATACTGCATCCCATGGAACACTCTTTGTCCATCTGCAGCTAGTAAAGAGCATGAAACAGTGGTGGTACAGGATCTGCTTCACAGTCTGTATCCTCTGCCATGGGATCTCTAACAGGTCTTGCACATACTGGGCAAGGGAGGAGGAAATACTTGCACATTCTCAATTTCCTCTCTGTAAAATTCTTTCACAATCTTATAACAGAAAGCTGTTAATGAGATATTTTGTGATAGTAAGCAGCCTGTGCAGCCTACTGTAATATAAAAAAAGTAAGCTAGCTTGCTTTAGAATAACCCTTTTGGGGTTATTATAAACCCAATTGAATATAATTCTCTTTAACAGAATGTGCTAAAAACACTGACAATAATATTGTTCCATAACAGAAGCTGTGCTTTAAATATTTTTAGGTGGGAATTAACTCTCCTAGTGAAGATTTAAGCTGTGAAATCATTCAGCATCTCCATTTGTATATGATTAAGCTAGTAGACCATATTGCTTGTTAAACTGAGCAAGAAGGCAGCTGTGAGCTACACCATTCTCAGATCTTCGCAGTGATGGGACCTTCCACCTCCTTAGGAGGAGAGGACACTGCACTCCCAGTCATAAGAGCCATTCAGTCATCACTGTATTTGCCTATTTTTCAAACACTCTTCTCTGTTTGCCAGTCTTGGCTAATTTACCAGCACCCTTTTATTCATCACAGCACCCACCTTTTCTCCCTTCCTCACTATTTTCTATACTATATTTTCCTCACTTTTTTCTATACTAGCTCCACCTTCCTACCTGCATATCTCCTCACTCAACTCAGCATTTGCTTTCACTTTTCTCATTCTTGCTAGCACCATCTCTTACAAAATCTCTTATATCCAAACTATGATGTCACCACCCTCATGATTTCACAGAATCACAGAACAGCTGAAGTTGGAAGGGACCTCCAGAGGTCATCTCATCCAACCTCCCTGCTCAAGGAGGGTCAGTGGAGCAGGTTGCTCTGGACCTTGTGCAGTGATGGAGACTCCACAACCTCTCTGGGCAACCTGTGCCAGTGCTTGTTCACTCTCACAGTAAAAAAGTGTTTTTTGATATTCAGATAGAACTTGTGTTTCTGTTGTGCCCACTGCCTCTTCAATACCTCTCTTCACCTCTTTCACACCTCTTTCATACCTCCCTGTAAGTGTTCCTAGGTACATTCGTGACAGCAATCAAATTGCTGGTCTATGGAGACTCACTGCTTGACATTCAGCTGCTCTCCCTACTGACTACTTTCATCTATTGTCCTTCATCTCATGCTGCAATTGTAAATTCCTGAGTGAGAGAGCTCTGTTTTTTTTCTCTGCTTCTGCAGCACCTAGCCAATGGTTCCTGGTCTATGCCTGGGGCTCCCTGACACCCTATAAATACAAATGGCAACAAGAAATAAGATCAGTTTGGTTCTTTCATTTAAAGCTCCTGTAACCTCTATGCTTATTAGACAGGAGTATTCATATGCACAGAACACAAAAGAAGAGGAACTTTATAATTTCCCTCCAATAAACCTCAATGTCTCTGGAAGATGCCACAAATGTGTCTATCCATCGACAGAATGGATACTTGATTCCATATCACCAATTTGAAAGTTCATTACACTTATCAGGCACATCACTGTGCAACCCAGAAGGTCTTACAGATTTTTTTTTTTAGTTGTAGATTTGTCTCATGGAGCCCTGAATTCAGTGCTAGAGTATGTAGCATAATTTGGGGGTGAACTAAGATCAAAGCAAGATTTCTGCCTTTGCATTCTTCTGATCTTCAGCAGCCTTGAGGATGCTCTAAACTAGGTCAGATATCAACATGCTGTGGTCATGGCTAAGTCACATCCTACCTCCTCCTGGTGATGACTAAGGGAACTTAGACTTGCACTTAAATGAGTCTGGAAAGATAAATCTAAATCCTGAAAAGCCACTCAGTTTGCAGGTGCTGTGGCACCTCTCCCGCACCACTTTCAGTGCTGATGCACTGAATATATTGCATTTTCCTTATGCTGGCATAGGTTTCTTCTGCATCAGTAGGATCTTTTAAAGCTTATTCTATATTCTTGGCTACATTTTTCTGTATGTACAACATAAAATAACTCTAGATGTAGGTCATCAGCTAGGCTGTTATGTCTTATTCTCCACCAGCATATTTGACCTTGATTTCCAAATGTATATCCACTACTTGTACTGGAAATACAAGGGGAGCCTTCCATTGTCCAAAACCCCCTGTAGATCTACTTATTCTTTCATTTACACAAGGTAAAACGTAAGAGTAATTGTATTTGAAAACAGTGTAAACCCAGTATATGGATTCGCTTACTTTTTAAAGGTTTTGTTTGTTTTAAATATCTTTCAGGTTTTTGGTTTTGTTTTGTTTTAATCAGAAATTGCCTTGCTTTCAAACACAAACATTTCATTTAGTGTTTTGGGTTTTGTTGGTCTTTTATCTTGTTTTAATTAGCTCACTTGGGAAGTAATGTAACTATTGCAGAAAAAGCTGTATCAGTAGCTGAATCCTTCTTTTCAATTAACCGTACAAATCCAGGCCCTCTTCCCACACTTATACTGCATTATTCCACACTTGGCACAACCTGCTTCTCTCAGTGTCCTTCATTAAGGTCATCTTGACAGGAAGCAGCCCATTCCCTTGTTTAGTGCCAGCAGGCAGCAAGATGCACGCTTTAGTTCACCTGCCTCGTGTCCACCATAGCATCCATGACCAGGGTTGCATGCAGTACTGCAAAGTCTTAGAATGCTTGCTATTGAAACAGTAATCAAAATGAGATTTCAAAAAACCACAACTCTTCCCAAGGCCATAAGAAGGAATTTTTTATGCCTTGTTGCAAATCAATTTCTGCTGAAAGAATAGGAATACTGAAACTACAGTTCAATCCTTGCCAGTATAGAGAAGCCTTATCCTGTTTTTTTGAAGAATTATGCAAACAAGTGGAGACACTCAGGGTGAGTTTTGCTCACAGGGAACTCCTCACTAGAGGTGTGTCAGGAGGGCAGATGCACAGACAGACAACCAAGGAGAAACAAGAGAGATGTCTCCTGTATACACAGGGCAGAATTAGGAAGGCCAAAGAACAAATAGAATTGAAATTACTAAAGAACGTAAGGGCAACAGGAAAGGTTTCTAAAGCCACAGAAGCAACAAAAGGAAGACTGGGGAAAACATGGGCCTGCTGTCCAAGGTGGTAGGTGACCAAGTGAGGGAGAACATCAAAAAGGATAACTTGGTGAAGGAATCAATGTCTTCACTCCCTCAGCCTTTACTGGCAAAGTCTGCTGCTCACTCCCAGGCCTTTCAGGTCTCTGCTTAGTATAAAAGACTGGCAGAGACAGGTACTGCCCATGGTACAGAAGGATCAAATTAGGTACTAATTAGGTCAGCTGGACATACACAAGTCCATAGAACTGAATGGGATACATCTGAAGGTTCTGGGAACCTGGCTTGATGTTATTTATGGACAATTCTCTATCATGTTTGAAAAGATGTGGTGATTAAGGGAGAAAAGACTCGAGAAAGCAGTTGTTAAAACTATCTTCAACAAGAATTTAAGGAATACACTCAGAAAAAAACCCCAACCCTTTGATTCACAGGAAGATGTTAATGGGAAGGTATTATGGAAGCTTCCGTATACCTTGTCTTTAGAAAATAAAAATGGTTAAATATTTTTGGAAAATTCTGAGATTGACAAAATAGAAAGACTTGTAGCATGTGTTTTAGGAAGAACATCCCAAATACTTTTTAGACTGCAGTTTATGGTATTTAGCAAAATACTATTTGCTACAGGAAGGTGATCGTTTCTCATCTGAAGCCAAATAATGAGGAATATCACAAATACGAATGTGTAGTATCCAAGAGGATAAGAAATCCAGAGAGACTTCATAAAGATATAATAACATGATAATTGCATGTAAACTGGATATGATGTAACATTGTGTCTTTCCAGTAACGCATGAATAAGTGGAGATCTCTGTAACTGAGCAATGCAGATAAACATTTCTCTAGAGCAATGACACATCATTATGTTTTGTAATTTGAGATGTTAAATTCTTTAATACATTTTGTAATAACTGCATATAAATGTGCCTTATCAGTGTGATAGCCTGATAGCTCAGGCTGTACAGAGTTTGACAGTGTTTTTCTAATACAGTCTACACTTAATCTAAAACAGCACAATACATACTGCAGCCGAAGTTCAGTTAGAAATGTATCTGAAATGTGCACATTAACTGGTTGTGATCTGTTTTATAAAAAAACCCCACAGTCAAAACCTAATGTGTCACAGAGACAGCATTAATAAATACTATACTGAAGCAGACAATACTATACTACAGCCTTTAATTAATCCCTCTACTAGTGCAGGAATATTTCTACTAATAACTACTTTTAAACTTCCTAAGAGATGAAACTTGGATCTCCACCTCTGGAGATTATTCTAACATTTAAATCATATCAGTATGAGAAAAATTGTTCCTAATATTAAATCCAAAGATTATTCTTTTCCAGATTCATCCCATTAGCCCTGGTTACTTATTTGCCCAACTTTGAATTATCTATATTCATCCATTGGCTTCACACATTTGAAATTCTCTCAGCTCCTCAATCATTACTCAACAAAGCTCTATCTGATGAGTTCTCTAAATTTATTCCCTACAGCTCTCCTGGTAATTTGTGTTACTTCTGCCTGGACACTTCAGCTCGTTAATACCTTTCTGGTAGCGACTGCACAGAATTGCAAAGAATAGGGCAGATCTTGACTAAGCTGACACTCGGTCAACCCAGCTCAGAAAAAAAGCATGGCAGAATGGTCCCACTCTTCTGATTTCACACATAGTCACATGAGCTTCTATTACCTGGATGCCTGTGGGTGTGGGTTTGACCTATACTGGCACACGTGGCCCAGGTGCTGTTTTTTTCATGCTACATTACGATGAACATTTGGATGTCATCTTTTCTTATAGCTTGCATTCTTGCAGTAGGTCAAAACTGACCATATCTTCAATATCTCTGAAAGAATAGTATTTACCTATTGATGCAGCCTGCAGCCTCAGGTATCTGTAAGCTTTTCCTGACCAGCAGCTTGGTTACAGTGTCAGCAGTCTGCTGAGGAGGATGGTGACCTGCTGCGGGACCCACATCAGGGAGGGAACCCTCCAAACATAAGCCTTGTTGCAGGAAATGGAGAAGAATCCAAGCTGCAGGAGTGAGAGGACCACAGCTGGACAACGGACTACTACCCCCACCTGACAGCCCTGGCAACAGGAAGCAAGCAGTATCACTCACAAAACAGTGCTCTGTCGTCACCAGTGTTCCTGTCTCTGGATACTAGCTAAGACAGAGGCCTGATTTCTTAAGACAGAAGCAACCACACACCAGGAATACCAATTATTAAAATAATGAGCATTTATACAGCCTCTGATTCAGAATGGAGAGGAAAGATAAATTTTGTCATACCAATCCTGCATTTCAGAAAGTTTAAAAAGGCACCGTGGAAGTTATGAAAGTTGCCTTTTATATTGCAATAGTATAATTTTTTAAAGTAACTGTTTTTCATACAAAAAGGAAATAATATTTATTCAGTTTTTATTCCTTCCTTATAACTTCCCTGAGAAAATGACAAAATACTTAAATAACTTTTAAAAAAGACGTGAATGTGACATTTTATGCCTTAAAATGCATTAGCAAATATAGACAGGATTCCTTATACATGTTGACATAACCACTGGCATTACATTTTGCAGCTCCTGAGCTGCATTTTTTGAGGGCTATACTTCTCATTTTTTTTTTTTTTAAGAAAAAAAAATCATTATTTCTTTGTATTTCATATTTAATTATGAGATTTAACTCCCTCCTCTGCCTCAAGGGTAAGTGAGAAAACACAACAAAGCCCATAAAATCTTGCTGATATAGAACAGGTAAAAAATCTTAATCAGACCATGAAGGCACTGACTGTATTTAAAACTTCTCCTATTTTTTTACCTAAATGTTCATATATCCTGTCCTTGTTTCAGCATTCAACAATCCACGTTCACATGTTCTCTGAACACGGTGATGAGAGGTTGTTGTTGTTTAGGTCCAGCTGGCAATAAGCACCAGGCAGCCGCTCACTCACTCCTCCCTGCCCCGGTGGGATGGGGAGGAGAATCGAAAGAAAAAAAGGCAAAACCTCATGGGTTGAGACAATGACAGGTAGGGATCACTCACCAGTTATTGTCACGAGCAAAACAAACTCAACTTGGAGAAAAAAAAATTGTTACCAATCAAATCAGAGTAGGATAATGACAAAATAAAATCAAATCTTAAAAACACCTTCCCTCCACCCCTCCCTTCTTCCCAGGCTCAACTTTGATCCCAAATTCACAGGGGATGGGGGATGGGGGTTGTAGTCAGTTCATCACACATTGTCTCTGCTGCTCCTTCCTCCTCAGGGGGAGGACTCCTCATGCTCTTCCCTGCTCCATTGTGGGGTCCCTCCCACAGGAGACAGTCCTCCACGGAATTCTCTGACATGAGTCCCTCCCACTGGCTGCAGTTCTTCATGAACTGCTGCAGCATGGGTCCCTTCTGTGGGGTGCAGTCCTTCAAGAACAGACTGCTCCAGCATGGGCTCCTCTCTCCATGGGTCCACAGGTCCTTCCAGGAGCCTGCTCCAGTGCAGATTTCCCATGGAGTCACAGAATCCTTTGGGTGCATCCACTTGCTCTGGCGTGGGGTCCTCTCTGGGCTGCAGGTGTATCTCTGCTCCACCGTTACCCTCCATGGCTGCAGGTGGATCTCTGCTCCACCGTTATCCTCCATGGCTGCAGGTGGATCTCTGCTCCACCGTTATCCTCCATGGCTGCAGGGGCACAGCTGCCTCGCCATGGACTGCACCATGGGCTGCAGGGGAATCCCTGTTCTGGAGCCTGGAGCACCTCCTGTCCCTCCTTCTTCACTGACCTTGCTCTCTGCAGGGCTGTTTCTCTCACATCCCACTCCTCTTTCTGCTGCTGGTTCCCACAAGTTTTTTTTTCTCTCTTAAATATGTTATCAGAGAGGCAGTACCACTGCCACTGATGGGCTCGGCCTTGCCCAGAGGCAGGGTCGACATGGCTTGCCCAGGGGCAGGTCTGACTTGGAGCTGGGGAAGCTTCCAGCAGCTTCTCACAGGAGCCGCCCCTGTACCCCACCTGCTGCCAAAACCCCACCACACAAACCCAGTACAGAAGTGGACTTGATACTGATATGGGATCTGCCCCTTTGAGAGGCACTGTTAACAGGAACGTGATCTTTACTATGAAGTATCTCATCTGCTGTTAAAAGACGTGGCTTTTGAAAGACTACTTCATTTTTTATCCATATACAGCTACCCTCATGATTCCTTTGTTTTACATTTTAAATCAGAATATTTCATTAACTACTTTGTTTAGGTCTTAGGAGGGTAGTATTTTATTCTCTTTACTTTGATTCATTTCCTTTGTACCCCTCTGCTGTAGCGTGCTCAGCATGTCCTGCTCATAAGGGAATGCTGCCTACAGTAAGTGGGGAGAATTTTTAATTCCTTACAGTTTTTTACATGGAAAAATGGAATCAAAACTACTGGAATAAAACATCACCTCTTTATAAAACCATTGTCACTACAATGCAGTAATTAAAAACTCCATTGCCTACATGGAGCACTCCTTAACACAGGTTGTAAATTAACACATAGTAAAATTAAATGTTAATTGAAAATATGTTAGCTGAACAGAAGGGTTTAGATCGTTTAGAAGGTTTTAGGCTAAATTTGGCTTGAGAGATGTAATGAAAGCCTGTGCAAAACTTAATGTATTCTTGGGTATGAGAACTCTCTGCAGGTGAATGGAACCAGAGCACCTCCCTGTGCTGCTTATGTGTCAGTGTCTAGAACCATGGAATCATGGAATCATTTAGGTTGGAAAAGACCTTTAAAATGAAAGAGTCATTGGCAAGACCTCAGCTTCAACCCACATTCACTTTCCAACAGGAGCTAATCAGAATAGTGACCCACCTGGAAACGTACGATAGCCCATTAAAACTGCTCCTAAAATGACTGTAGGTTTTGTGTCCTCAACTAAACAAGTAATACAGAACACGAAGGTTTTACCAATGGGATATATTTAAAACTTTTTTGAAAGACTTAACAATCACAGAGTTCTGTAATAATAAGGAAATTCCAGCTAACATTCAGCCTCTGCCAAATAATACTCAATCAGTAAAAAAAAAAAAAGGGGGGTGAAAATCTGTCTCCATTTAAGCCAGCTGGAACTTTACCACAGGCTTCAGTGGGGCCAGGGGAAGTCCATGGTCATGTAAGTTACTAAGTAGCTTCATTCAGCTTTGAATTTTAACCAATGAATAAATTTGAGATAATTCCAAACAAGCAAACAAGTGGAGTTTTGACAAAATTAATGGCACAGTAACTAAAATGATTGTTTTTATGGGATAAGATTAATACTAATAGTGAATAAGATGTCTTTTATAAAACAACTGTTATGGAGCTCTTCTGAGGCATACAAAATTTTGATTAAAAAAAAGCAAGTTCTACTTAGTACATTATTCATAGGTATACTCATTATTTTCATAATTTTGCTATGTCTTTAACAGTTATGAACAAGATTTTCTATGTTTGCATTTCTTAGAGTTCCACACCACTAAAATCCTTCTTCCTTTTCTGTCCATTTATGTCCTTATGGATTAACAACAAACATGTTTCTTTTTCTTACTGTGTTTATCCACTGAACAATTCTTGTTATTTCTGGTACTGCTGCTGCATGTGTTACATTTAAAAGGCAATTCTACCCATAGCATGCATTACTCTTACTCTCTTACATTATTAATAAATACTTCATGTGCCTTAACATATTTGGGTTTTGGAAATAATACTGAAGGTATTACATTTCTGTTTATGAGCATTGGCATTCTTAACCAATATCTTTTCAAGTACATTTTCAGTCTTCTGATATGCTGCACTGGTTAAGAAATTTTGCTGATCTAATAAGGAGATGGGAACAGCCTTTGAGGTCAGTGATCCATAAAGTCTCTGTACAAGCTTTGACATCTCAGAGAGATGACAGTATACTAAGCCAGCCCTCCTGTTGGAGAAATTGTAAAAGACAGCACACACATACATACAGAGTTTGTCTGTTCATCACAGCTTTGTTATTCTGCATTTTACTGATTTGCACATATTGTGCCAATTAAAGACTACCTGTGAACTTCATTCTAGAAGCTGGAAAAGGAATGTGGATTATTTTGCTGGGGCACGTCCTCCTGTGTTACATGGGTCTGAAAATTAGAGGCAGATGGCTTTCACTCTGCACAGGAACGCTTCCTCTTCTGCTACACAACCATCGGTTATCTTACCTTACCCCAATATCTGTGTTGGAAACAAGTTTTATCTCCAATAAAGTTATAATTCTGGGCCAAAACAGAATTTCTTTAATCAGTACAGTAAAGCGGAGTTCTGCCAAAAAGGAAATAAAGTGAAACCTTTAAGATTTGGCTGAGCTATTGTAAAGAGACCCGGAAATAAAGGAATTTGGTGTGTTTCAGACAAACACTCCCTGCCCCAAATGGCAATGCATTGGTGGAATTCACTGAATTTTTATTAGAAATTCAGAACTCAATGACAATCTCACCAAATTTAATGTGACTTGGACTGTTAATCTGAGTGAGAGCCTTATATTCTTCTTTCTCTCATTCTGCATTGAATAGGGTCACCCAGATGATTGATTGATTGCCATGGAACTTTACCACAGGCAAGCTGAAAACATGCAGCAACTGTTTATGTCCCATTATGTATGTTTAAAATAATTCATATGTATAAAGATTGATTGCTCTTTCCAGCGGTTTCTCAAAAAGCCATAAATAGAAAAGATCAAAAGATTTGGTGCTACTGAGGCTAAATATTTTAACATTTGCAAACTGGTAAAACAAGATATTTGTAGAGTTCTTATCATGAACATACTCTTTTCTACAGCTCTTTGGAATACTACAGTCATTTTCACAGTTGTCACAAAAGTGGTAGACAAAGAAAGGCATATTCAAAGCCTAAGGAGTAAAGAGGTCAAAGAGCATCTTATTTTTAATTCTGAAACTTTTTAACTTAAGAATCTATTTTAAAACTCAAAAAAAATGATGTGTGCTTAAAAAAAAGAATTCTAGAAATACCCTTCTCTAAGAATACATGCTAGTTTCACTTTTAGGTTATATCTTTTCCAGGTTGGAATAATAACTATTATCTGCTTGCACCAGAAAAAAAATATCACTACTTTTCTCATTATTATGAGAACATAACCCCCCTCCCAACAATACTGAATACTATAATGAACAACACAAAGACTAAGTGTCAGGCAAATCTCCACTTGGCCTCCTTCTCTGGTTTACCTGGATGCTTCTGATTCTCTTTGAAATTCATACAGTAGAAGGTAAATCAACTGAATCAACACTTCTAGTCAAGAAGTACTGAAAAGCAACACATATACACAGTCTGTCTTTTCATCTCAACTAAACAAGAAATCCCTTCTTTAAAAAGTTTTTCAGGTAGAGAAAAATTGGTACGTAGTGGCTGTGCTTAGACAACCAGCATAGACCAACTCAGATGAACTATAGAAACCTAACTAAATATAGAATGATTTTTTCAAGACAAAAAAAAGAAATAATAAAGAAATCTGCAAACCTATCTAATAACATTGAGAATCATTAAAAAGAAGTCTGATTTGTTTCAGAGGCCTGATAGCCAGTATTGATAGGAAGAGAAAATCCATCTCCCAGAACATGCATGCTCACAGAAGTTGCTTGACCTATGGAAGGATTCAAAAATCATGTTCTCTTAGTGGGGGGAAATTAAAATTTCTTTGCTCTGGTTGGTATAACTGTCACCAGTAAACTCACTCACTGCACACTTAATGTGCTCAGGAAAACTTGTGATGGAATGATTAGTGAAATCCTTCCCTGAGGAAGGTGCTACAGTCATAAGGAATTAATCAGGAAATGGGGGTGTAACTTTGTGAGGTCATGTCCAAAAGTCTTTGTATGGGAACGGGAGAAACCGTGTCTGTAAACTAGGTATATTTTCTAATGTGTTACCTGTTATTTGCCATAATACCTAGTCAGATGACATATTATTTGTCAGAATGCACATCTGGTGATTGGGAAACCTGGAATCAAAGACAGGATTTATGTGGAAATTTGTCTATTGAGTTTATTTGGTTTTGCTTTTAGTTTCTGACTTCTTGGCGTCAGTGAACTTGTCATCTGTGATCAGCAAATGACGGGATAGACCCTGCATAGTCGTGTCTTTGGTCCTCAGCTGGTGTAAGGAGCTGTGCAGACTTCCCCAACCAATATTTCACCTTGCTGTCCACTCAGCTCTGGTAGCTGGCATTAAAAGACACCTCTCAGTATCCCTCGAGGGACAGAAGAGTACTGTGAATTAATTTAACCTAACAGTTCCACCTCTACAAACTTGCTAGGAACTAATGAAATTACATGGTCAAGGAATGACAGACTTGTGTTACAATTAAGCTCCTTTAATGTTAGTTTCAAAAACCTAAGATAGCAAAAAAGATTCTTCAAGAAAGGCTTGTTTTTTAATGAACGTCTGAAAACCATAAAATTGTGGTGTTGTACTTGTATTAATGCAACTTCTACCATTAGGTGTCAGACAGTGGGGAAAAAAGTAGGAAAGGAAAAGACAATATATTTTCCTTTATTTGACCTTCTTTAATGGAAATCTTTGTTACAATTTCTGTATTGATATAACTCTTTATGAAAATTTATTTACTTTCCAATGAGTACTTTGTGCTGATGAGGTGAGAAAGGATTACCTTCTTTCCTGCTATTTATAGCACAGCTAATGATTTTCTTTGGGGTGAATAGCTTCTTATTTTTCTTCAGATGCTTTCCTTGACAGGGACAAAGTGAGGACAAAAAGGTTTTCATTGCTGCTTTTGCTACAAGAAAAAAAAATGGGTCTGCTTCCTGTAAATGGTTCTGCTCACTCAGGTATGCATGGGTCATATTTTTCATATAAGGGGTGTTTCCTGCCATTTTGTTTTCAAAACTGAATATTACAATAAAAAGACCTATCCATTACTCAATTATCTTAAATACTGGTGTATTTCTAAAAAGCATCTGGTTTAAAGTAGTATAGCATTATTCTGGTTTTACTAAAATGCCCTGCTATGTAATTGCCCTTCCATTTATAGCAGTTTCATTTTCAGGATGGCTGCATTTTGGAACAGGTTTAAAATCTGATGAATCATCAGTTCTCCTGGGAAGCACTGTCCTGAAATAAGGGGCTGGCTCTTTGCCCCATACACAGACATTTTCTAATACAGTCATTAGGACAGTTCCTATCCCTCTGTCATACCACAAAATTGATGAGCTCTTTTCAATATCTTTACAAAGCCCATAAGACATGACATAGCAAATCTTCCCTGTTTTACTTAAATAGTGAGGTTTTAACCTCTGATATAGATTGGTGTTTGCAGGATCACACATGCAAAAGAAAAGCATCAGCCTTACAACAGTTTTCTGTTGTCCTATGTTAGAAACGCAGTTGTTTGCTGAAATTCTGTGGAAATCTCCTCAAGTATTTGACATAAAGAAGTGCAATGTTTCCTCCTGTTTCTCTCAACCAGTATAACATACTAAAATTACAATTAACTCATCTACATTTAACTTTTACATATGATAATATTTTCATAATTGCCATATGGCTCTTCACAAATTTCAGATAACAGTAGCAATGACACACTTGTAATTGGATGTCCCAGTGCAATTCCATCAAATCAGAAAAAAGCATAACAGAATAATGAGACAGATTTAGCAGTAAAAGCACGCTTACCTTCATATGTTCCACTTTCTAAGAGAGCACCACTTTTCTCCAATTCCATAAAATCTTCAACAGTGATGAAAATATAGTCCACGCCAGGGACTTCTCCCTCCTTATGTGGCCTTGTGGTGCCTGTTAATAAGACGAAAGACACACTGTCAAGCACATGACCTAAATGTTGATTGATCTTTAGGAAAGTTTTGGAAAATTTGCAAAGCAAACCATTTATACAACACATTAGATAGCACATCCTCCTTGTGAGGATGTCTTTCAAAACCATATAGCTGCATTTGTTGAAGCTGACAGAGCTATATTCGATGCATGTTTAAAATCATGCCAGACACTCTTTGTATCCATATTATTTATTCTTCCTAACAAAAATGTATCATACTGCTATTCTTTTTATGTAGTAGAAAGATCCTAAGTGACACCAGGCCTTCAGAAGTAACACTGATCGTGATCTGTATTTTCTTGTCTACAACTAATCTGCTTCCTGATCTTTTAAACATTTATTTAGTATGCGAAATAATAAATCCGTAAGTAAATCTGTAAAGGTTATGTTCACATTGCTTGTTTCAATGTCATAAGTGGGCTTGATAAATGGTTAGGCTCAAGGGACTGAGTGATTCAAATCACCTCCTAACCATGCTGTCAAACTGCAAAGGTGCTTATATTTAGTTATTGCCTCTGTTGTCATCTCTGGATGACAGAACTCATAAACACCGACAGGCAATATTTCATACATGCTGAGAAGTGACTCAGCTTAGCTATCAGAAATTGAGGCATTAGCAGGGAAGCATCTGAATTTGACCCAATTTCCTAACGGTCCAGTTTATTGTGGTCATGCTATCTCTATCTCTACATTGACTGAAACCACTAAATACCTCTCAGAACTCCATTTGGAAATGGGAAAGCTTTAGGTTCTCCTCAGTCTCAGAGAATTTGAACCATCTTAATCAATCAATTCTTAATCAATACTGTAGTGATTACATCATACTTGCAGGGTTTGGTTTCAAGACTGTTGACACTGGGAAGTGGCTAGAAACCAGATCGTCCACTTCCTGACAAAAGTTTAACATTATGATATTGTGCAGAAGACGTTGTCTCTTCCTCAGTTATTAATCCATCGCCTTAAACACTGTATCGTGTCTCTCATATTATGCAGCAGTGATTCAGACATCTCTTCAGGTCAGCTAACATAAAATCTATTTCATCTGCTTTTTGATGTCTATTATTCTGACATCTGCATTTAAACCTCTTGATTCATTTAGTGTGATGTTCATTGTGAGATTAAGAAAATTAGTTGTAGTTATCTACATTTCTACCATATGTATAAACCATTACAGTCAATAGAGATTTCAACAATGGTGGAAACAAGAGAGCTATTCACCTGCCTACCTGCTATGACTTCAGCTGGCCATACATAGGTCTCTGTGGATATCCCAGACATCCACGTAAAGCTAGCAGATATGCAAAGGACAAAACATCCCTTGCATTGCCCCACATGCACAAAATTATCTTTTGCACTGCCCAAAATGCAGGTGTCTTCATCTCATACTGAATCCCACTCTATAGCTAGATCTAATGGAGCCTGTGCAACAAAGAGCATGTTAGAAGTGCAAGTTTCTCTCAGTGACAATGACAAATCTCCTGTACTCAGTGATTCCTACAGGCCAGAGCTCAGCTTTGCCTAAGGAATGGATGGCCTTCACAGTTCTCCAAAGTCTTTGCTGCCAGTGGAGACACAGAGGCACAGTGGTGCCTTAGTTAGGTTATCTGGACTGCTTGTCATGGTGTCGTGGTTTATAAAACCACGGGGACAGTTCTTTGGTAAATACCTGGTGGGCTGAGGCAGGACACGGAGGGTTTCACTCACCACTCAGGGTCACGGGCAAGAAACCAACATGACTCGTGAAGAAGAAAAACCATTGAATTTATTAACTATTTACAACAAGAAGGAGGATATTGAAAGAGAGAAACCACATCTTACAAAAAGGCACTTCTCCCCCACACTTCCCTTTTTCCCAAAGCCCAAAGGCTTTGTTCTGTACCTTCTCTCCCCCCGGCGGTACAGGGGGGCCAGGGAGTGGGGGGACTGCAGTCAGTCTGCCGCTCCTTCCTCCT
>NW_010128073.1:0-28015 GCF_000699245.1 Pterocles gutturalis
ACAGATAAAACATCTCACATTGCAGACATTTTGAATTTTCCATTTAAGTATATTAAGGCTGAATGAAAAATGGCATAATAAATTCTTCTTTCTGCGCGTACCACAGTAGCTGTATCTTTTAAATGTGGACCTCCCCTCCCAAATTGTTTTGACACAGATGGGATTACTGCAAAGAAAGAAAACTAGTCTTTTATTCCTTCCCGAGTGTTAGTATACTAATCTATGAAACAGCAGTGCTAATTTTGTCAGCAAATATGAGTTTGCTGACAGAGCATCCTGACAGAAGAGCCAGTAAAGCCTTGATGCTAATCTTTATTTCTATAGACAGTTGCTAAGTATAAAAACACTCTGCCAGCTATGCAGCTCTAATCTAAAGCTGTTTATTGCCACACCAAAATAAGAAGCGGACTAGAAAGAGATTGAAAGCAAACTTAAACTTCACAGGATATATCAACTATTGGTGACATTTTGCTGTTCACTTGTTATTTGTATGAATAGATAGCACACGATATTTTGGGAAAAAAAGGAAGAATCTTTAAAAATGCATAGGGCAGGTGAAATTAAAGTATTCAGGCATTGCAGGGTCATACACGGTAAAAAAAGATGGGACAAACAGATCATAATTTGTGAGCAAACCGAATGTCAAGGGTAGCAGCAGAGCAATAGGAAGGGTTTAGTATAATTCTGCTTTCAAAGACTAAATAATGCTACTGCATGGGCTGGCTCAGGCAGAAGTATCCCAAGATGACTTCTGTGAGACTGGGCTACCATTTAAGACTTTTTTTTGGAAAATATTTCAAAACTTTTGGACACATTTGAATACTTCCCTAATCTGCTGTTTTGTCTCACTGCCAGCATCTGATCACACTCGGCAGCTTTGTGTTCCCATGGCAAAAGCTGCAGTGTTGTAGTATGTAGGTTCCAGGAAGGATCCCTTAACAACTAGATGACCATGCTTATGTTGTACTAGCTTTAAATTCAGTATCTGATCTAGTACAAATATAAAATAACAGTAGCTGAATATAAATGTAGTATTAATCTATCTTTCATAGCTTTATTAAAGACATGTCAGGTTGTCTTAAGTTCTTTGGAAAAATTGTGAAGCCATTTGAAAGAAGAAAATACATATTTCCTTCCCTTCCCTTGTCACATAGTTGTCCAGTTATGCAGAGTGGACCTTTTCCCACTCAGGCACGAGATCTGGATAGACTAGAGAGCTGGGCAGTCACCAGCTGTATGAAATTTAACAAGAGCAAGCCAGATTCTCCACCTGGGACAAGGTAATCCCGGTTATACACACAAATTGGTGGACAAGTGGCTGGAGAGCAGCCCCACGGAAAAAGAGCTGGGGGTTTGGCTGGATGGCAGATTGAATATGAGTCAGCAGTGTGCCCTGGCAGCCAAAAGAGCCAACCGTGTCCTGGGGTGCATCAAGCACAGCATCACCAGCCGGTTGAGGGAGATAATTGTCCCACCCTGCACTGCACTGGTGCAGCCCCACCTCCAGCCCCGTGTGCAGTCCTGGGGCCTCAGTATAAGAAGGACATCAAACTACTGGAGTGTGTCCAGAGATGGGTGACCCAGATGGTGAAAGACTACAAGGGCAAGACTTCTGAGGAGTGAGGGAGGTCACGGCTTGTTCAGCTTGGAGAAGAGCAGGCTGAGAGTGCCCCCATTTCATTCCGCACCTTTCTTACAGGGGGCAGTGGAGGGGAACACGCTGGTTCCTCTCTCTGGGGACCAGCGACAAGACACAAGGAAATGGAATGAAGCTGCATCAGGGGAAGTACAGATTGGACATTAGGAAAAGGTTCTTCACTGAGAAGGTGGTGGGTCCCTGGAACAAGCTCCCCAGGGAAGCGGTCACAGCACCAAGCCTCTTGGAGTTCAAGGAGCATCTGGACGATGTTCTTAGTCATATGGTTTAGTTTTAGGTAGTCCTGTGAGGAGCAGGGAGTTGGAATTGATGATCCTTATGGGTTCCTTCCAACTTGAGGTATTTTATGATTCTATGATGCTATATCAGATGTTCCAATCACTATGTTCTTGTTGGGGAGTTTCAGTACTATGTTGAGCTTCAGTTCTTGCTTATGCACCCAGCATGGTTGCATTCAGCATCTACTGAGGAGGAAGTCTAAATTTCTTTCATCTTCAGTAGTAAGGGCCTCTGGGGCACTGAGACAGATTCAGATTCAGAACTGATCAGGCTGTTTCAATACTTGGCTTCCTAAATATTCACAGGATAGATCTGTGCATACATGCTAAGTTCCCCATAGAGCATGGTCTTGGTCTCAGAGATCATGTTTCACATTTTCTTCCTTACTATTTATGTTCTGCTCTGAGAGTAAATGAATACTAAATTGAATCAGCATCTCAGGCTTGCTACATTTCATTGATCTATGACAGATCAGAGCTTGATTCTGAGCTAATGTGGCCCCAGGCATCAACCTTTACCACTAATATGGTTTTAAAATTCTCTACTCAAGCCTATTTATTATGAACGTAATGTGTTTTAGGAAAGCTCCTAAATCTCTGCTAATCATTCATTCAGATGCATGCAGTGTCCTCATTTAAAATGTCCAGGTCAACCCAGCTTTCTCTGATTATTTTAATAGTGCACATTGTTCTGTCTTAACTGGTTTGCTTACAGGCTCACTCTGTTTCAGATATTTTTTGCCTCACTCCCACTGATGATAGACTGGGCTGATTTATTTCCTTATGCAACACTCTTTGTGTTCTGTAGTTATTTTTTGCCACAGTAACACTTTATTATCTTCCTCACCCAGCAACTCACTCTCTCAGCCACAAGTGAAAATTGGGGAAGTTTTCGGAAACATTTTTTGATCTGGTCAGTCAATATTTTATCTGGGATTCTAGATCTCAAATGACATCCCTTTCTTGACTCAAAAAGAATTAGCTCTAGTGCCTGGTGCTCCTCCAATGATTGTCATCCAACAATACTAATAAGGAACAAAGTGGACTCAGTCTCCTGATGTCAGCAGATAGACTTCAATTTACATTTGTCACCTGGCTTGTCACCTTGAAGTCCCTTTCTTCACTCTCTCTACTTTGGTTATGTGATCTGCTGCATCCCTTCCAATTTCTCCTTTCCTTGCTTGCATGTGCTTTTTCCTCCCGAGCACAAAGCAGGGGAATGGGTGTTTCTGTCTACATATTAAGCTGAAAAATAAAACTCTGTGTTCAACTGGAATAATAACATTTTGGTTCTTCATCTTAAGGGGCTAACAAAAAAAACCTAACAAATCATGAAGATAGTTTTGGTCTTATCACTGCTTGTCAATCAGCTGCACATATGTCTTGACTTGGGGTTATCTCTTTTTTTAAATTAATTTTTCACTAAAAAGTAGGTGATTTTTCAAATCAAAAACCTAAAAGAACATTTCCTTTTAAAATTACTATATACTATATTTCAATATTTTGTAATGATTTGTTGATTTGTTAAATCATATTGGCCATACTTGGGCTGAAACTGCTTCTCATTAGAACTTGAATTAATGAAATGGAATTTTTCAGTGAATTTACTGTCCATAGAAAATTGGTGGCCAACTCTACATACAAACAATGGGCAACTACATACTGTTACTCCTATTATTGTCATATGATTTGGCTTAGATCTCATACATCTTGTTTAAATTATTTCAAAATATGTTCTGATTTCTATAAATGTCCATAATGCTTCTAGCAAACAGCGTATTATATGCAATTAACTTTGAAATTTGAGGGTTTTGGGTTTAATAGGGACATGCAAATTAATGCCATATCTCATGGAAATACCTTCAGTTTCTTGAAATTTCTTATCTGAAGTTTACACAATAAAGAAACAGATAATCTTAAAACTTTTTGCCATCTTCAATGGTAGAAATACTTCCAGCCTTCTTGCTCTCTTGAGGTTTTGTTTCATGACAGTTTTCATGCTCAGCACAAATTTGTCGTTGAACATAGACTCTATTCGCCTTTTGGATGTACACCCTGGTTTTATTTATCTGAGGTACTGTTCTGGTTGGGCAGTTCATTATTTCAGAGCAGTTAAAAAAAACACCTGTAAAGCCACGTGCATCACAGTTGTGCATTTCTTGTGGTTGTCAAGGAAACCGCCCTAGGACTCCTGGCAACAGACTTCATCCCAATTGGTAATGGAAACACCACAGGTATTAGCTAGTCAGTCACCTCCCACTGGGTGCTATTTTCAGAACAAGTCAATAGATGAGATTCTCCTCTTCAAGCAGTTCTGGGACAATGTGAGGGTTTGTCACACACCCTTGTTTCTGCGGGGCTCAGCTCCCCAGCTGCACGCACAGGCAGCTTCTCCAGGCAGTGAGCCATGTTAGAGGTGAGGCTGTTAGGATTGTTTGCTGTTAAACACTGCTCTCTAGGTAAAGAAAATCCTTAAAACCACTGTACAAAAGCTGTCTCTAACTTTGTAAAATCTGGAATGAGGACTAAAAATTATCAGGGGGAAGAGGGTAGCCTGTGTTTCAGACAGATGTTGAAGGCAGCCTTTGTTTCAGAGGGATGTTTTTCCTCTTCATGTACAAACACTGTACAAATGTGTTACCTTTATAGCCTTAAGGAATCATAGAATCACAGAATGGTTTGGGTTGAAAAGGACCTTAAAGATCATGGAGTTCCAAAACCCCTGCCATGGGCTGAGACACCCTCCACTAGACCAGGTTGCTCAAAGCCTTATCCAGCCTAGTCTTGAAAATAATCAAGATTTGCATATTGGCAGTGGGTACCTGTATTTAACCATCAAATGTCCTGAAAATGCTGACTGAGATCTCCAGTCCTGAGTAGGGCACAACACCATGGTGGCAGTTCTGGGCTCTTCTGTGAGTGCTATGTGCAGGCACCCAGCCTGAGAGCTAAGGGTTGACCCTGTTTACCAGCTTATTTACAAACTGAGTTGGTCCAGGGAGCATCCTGAAGAGTAAAATGCTTTATTTTTATGAAGAGGAAAGTAAAGCTATATGTGTGATTGGGGTGTTCATAGGAAATTGAACCTGAGGATATTAAGGGTCTTTTCCAACCTATGATCCTATGATTCTACGATTCTACGATTCTACAAAACGATAGAGCAAGTTGGAAGAAGGTTACCTGAATGGAAAGGAGAGAAAATAGGACAAGATGAGGTGAAAGACTGACAGGAGAAGGAGAAGGAAAACTGTATTGCGTGCCTGAAACAAGTAGGTAAAATGGGGATTGAAATCTTGTGGGGTCGGAACGAAAGAAAGATAAGAGATGTAATACTGGGGAGAAATGGTTGCAGAAGGAAGAAAAATCAAAGAAAGAGAATTTGCAGCAAAGAATGGGTGGACTGGGGAAGGGACTCAAGAGAGGGGTAACTGGAATAAAAAGAGAAAGGGAAACATGTCTGGGATGGAAATATTAAAGTTGAGTGTTCAGTGGTGTGATAGTATGAGTAGCTGGACAAATAAAATGCAAATGGAATGGAAAAATCTGAACAGTCCTGATCCATGAAAAGAAAAGTTTCAAATAATGATCCATATTATGGTGTGGAGATTCAGAGTGAATCCTTTTGGAGGAAAATGAGGACTTCATGTGAAGAAGAGAGAGACAAAAGGAAGGTGAGCTGCTCAGGGAAAATTGAGATAAAATGTGAGAACTGGGACAAAATAGCATTGAAGGATGATGACTGGATAACAAGACCAGAAGAAAATGTGTAGAAATACCTGAGCCATTTGAAGAACTGATAGAAATGGGGGTGAGATTAATGGTTTACTGGCTAACCTTAACATGTAGGTGTCTAAACCCGAACTCATTGCTCAGCCTCCTCTTATAACAACGGGGAGTTAGTCAGTACAGTCATTTGCTTGTCCAGCCCCAGGTATCCGTGTTAGAGTGAGATTATTAACCTCTAACTCCACTGACTGTGCTGATTACCACTATAACTGTCTATTAGTGGGTCCTAGGAGACTTGTGCAGATGCAGACACCCCAAGGTAGGCATAAGAGTCCTGTCACAAGAACTTTTGATTCATAGTCAAGGACCAAATGCTTTTCTTCTGGGAAACTATGGGAGAGTGTCCTGGGTCTCCACACCACCAAAGCCCACTGGAAAGGATATTTTGAGGTTAGCAGATCTTCTCCAAGAAGAATTGAGAGCAAAACTGAGTTTTGCTGCAAAGTTTCTGGAGACAATTTAAATGTCTTTGGTTTTTTCCTCTCACTGATGAGTGATTTCTCTTGCAGAAAAAGGTTTCTCTTTCTTTATTTCAGTGAAAATCTCTCATGTCTATTGAAGAGCATGTTCATGGTAGACTGGAAAATCTTACGGTATGGATTCAAATTGTACACCTATTTGTGCAGTAGCTGGCATGATTAGTTTGATCACAAGCCAAAAAAATGAGATTCTGAAAAGCCGGTATAGCCTCTTGCTGATTTCAATGGGAATATAGCATGGTGCCTATGTGCATTGACTTTGGACTTAGATGTTTACATAAGATTAATCAATGTGGAGCCGTGCAGAAGAGGGAAGAATGCAAATGACAGAATAAAGTTTGGACAGCTGGTGAACTGCTGTAATCAAGTGGCACGAGCCCGAGGAGAGAAAATGAACACTCTGACATGGCTAACAGCAATACTAAGGAAAAGCAGGTTAGAAAATGGGAAATTAGAAATTATTATGATATTGGTATTGTGAGCTCTTTCCTGTGGGATGAAGGGTTAAAAATGAACCACTTCAGTATCAATTTGAAGTTTAAAATACCCATGTGCTATGCAAGGAAGGACCTATCTGTACATTAGGTCACTTGAACATCTTAGTTCTATAATCACTCCCCAAAAGCCTTTCTCTAGGGAGAAGGAGTTCAAACAAAGGTCTGCTTAGGTAGTGGTGCTGGTCAACTTCCTCCTTCCTGGGGACTACGACAGAGAGGAGAAACCCAGTCTAAGAGCTGGGAGAACTGTCTCTAACTTCTTTCAAAGTTGCCCTCCGGGGAAAGCCTGGGTAGGAGCCAAATGCTCCCCAGCCTGGGTACCAGGAAGGTCTGAGGGAGGTTGCTCGAAGTCCCAAAGTTTCTTTGTGGCTCCAAAGGAATCCATGTGTAAGAAAACCCTCTTCCTTCCCCCAACAGACTAGGAGAAGGTGTCTGTAGACATATCCAGCATAGCATCCGGTGATATTCACATCATGCATTCTTTGGTCTTCCTACTGCGCATTTTCCCCTGCATGCTGGAAAAGCAGGGAAGCATGGGAGTAGTGAAGTACCTAGGCCAAAGGTGATTACAGACAGAAATGGAGTTAGTAAGGTAACTGTGATCAATTGTGGCACTACTGGGTAATCTCTGCAAGCAGCTCCACAACCTGGTCAGTTCAATGTGTGGAGGAAATCAATTCCTGGAAGGAAGACTGAGACAAATAATCATGTTGAACTGAAAGACAATCATCAAAAGATTAACAAACATGATGAACTGAAAAAGAATGAATAATACCAAATCAAAACTAATTTCCTTGGTTACAGAGGACGAGGACGCATGGAGAATGTCTTGTATCCCACGCCTCAACTTTGAGAGTAAGCACCTTGATAGTCTTCCACACCAGTACATAAAAACAGAGGAAGAAAAAGTGCAAGAGAGAAATTTAGTGCACAGTAGATGGAAATGTGTATGGAAAATGATACTTAGCGTATGCTTTAGTATTTCAATGTTGAAACTGAAAATGATTTTAGGTGTGTTCTCGAAGGAACTATATTGAGTCTGTTGCTATTCAGTATTGTCATTAATGAGCTGACATGAGAATTGTAAATTTGAGTAGAAAGGGTCTGAAGAACTGGATGGCAAGAATCCAAATAATCCTGTGAAACTAGGAGTGAGAATTGGAAAAAAAAAAGTTCAGTTCTACATGACTGGGATATAGATAGTGTTCTCAGGCAAAAACAGTCAGCTATCCTAATATTGGATAGTGAAGAAATGGCTGAATTGAAGGTTTATAGAATAAGACTAAGAAATTTTTGTTACTCACATATGCCCATGAAACACAGTGATGGATAACGGCAGAAAAAAACCAAATTCCAACAAAGTCAGTATAAACTGGAGTGCACTACATAACACAATGCATCTGAGCTCAGGTGGAAAGCTGGGTACAGTTAGTGCAATGAACTGACAACTAAAATCAAAAAAGGAAACTATGGTTCCAACTCAAATTTAAGGTACCACAAGTATATTGCTCAAGGTGAAAAGGAAAAAAGGGAAGAGGAAAAAAAAGGAATTGTGCAAATAGCAATGCAGCATGGGGCAGAAGAACTGGAAATTCTGATGGTTGAAATTTGGTAAAATTGTCACATAAAAGCCTAGTGAGCCTTTTTTCTTGAAATTTAAAATTAGCTGAGAGGTTCTATTTAAGAACAGAATTGTCATAAGAAGAGAGAAAGATGCTTCTTTCTTTTAAAACCAGTATTCCTTGTTTTGGAGTTCTTAGAAATTCAATCCTACATTTTCCTGAATGCTGACAGACCTGTTTTCTAACAACAAAAGCCAGAAGAAGACATGTCAAAAACGCTAAGCCAAAGTAGTCTGGAAGAATTTGACTACACTGCAGGAAACTTGAATTTGGGAGGCACACGGAGGATCATTCATATATACTGCTGAAGAAAAATTATATTGAAGTCTCTTATTTTCGATCACAGAATAAGCAGTACTCACAGAGAGCAAAAATCTGTTCTATTGAACATGGTTGAGTTATGTCTCTGATTGGAGCTTAGTGGTTACATGTGAGACAGTGAGCATGACATGGTTGTGTATGTTTAACCTTGTTGTTTCAAAAGGCTAGTTAAAAAAACCCTTGAAAATACTGAGCAAATTAATAATTGTTAGTGACAAAAAAAAAATGCAGTTAACATAGTGAAAGAAAATAAGACAAGTTTAGAAAGCTTAGTAAAAGGATGAAAGCAATTTTCTATATTCAAGTAAGAGTCCCTTCTGGTCAAAAAAAAGAAGAGAACAACAATTGAGCAACTACTGTTGAATGCATGACAGAAAAGCACTAAAAAATCATGAATAGATAAACCAATCCTGCGTTAATGCAACTGAAGACAAACTTTTCTGTAAATCACTGTCTATTCACCTGTGATTTTGAGAATTTCATATGTATAATCTTCTTTTATAAAATGAAGAGTTGAATTTATGCTCTTTTGTATTTACCTCTCCATTAACTGGCTATTGACATTTGAAAACTTGAATAACCTCACAGTTTGCTCATTTTCCCTGGTAGATCTGTGTGTTCAGACCCTCATTTTATAGCCCCTCATTATTGTTCCCTCTATCCATATCTTTCTAAATGTCTCTCTCGAGAGGAGGAAGATAAGGGAATTTTCCCCAAACAGTGGGTTTCTCACTAAGAGATGGGGGTTTGTTCTTTTAAAAGCTAAACAGGATTTCATGGTTATTAGCATGCTGTTCTTCTCAATGCAGCTTCCCTGTGTACTTATTCTAGGCAGGGCTGCAGGCATCAGCTTTTATTAAGCTTATTCAAAACTTTCAATTGTAAGACCAGTTTGCTTATAGATTTGAGAAAGCTTTGGCTATTTCAAATTTGTCATGTGCAGTTTGAAGCTGGTTTTTTTAGACTTGAAATACTTTGTCAAATATTACACAGATATAAGAAGAAATATGAGCACAAGAATAGCAGACAGAGTTAATGGTTTCATGCATATGACCATCAGCTGTGTGGGCCAAGAGGGAAAAATATATGGTTTGAATTTTTTGTAGGGTAAGGGGATCTTTTTTAGTCATTTACAAGAACAAGAAAATGCCTTGACAGTTCACCCAAGTCAGGGAAGAGTGGCACAGAGGGTCCTAAGTGTCCTGAGGTTTGTTGACCTTTGAGAAGCTGGAGGAGAGGGGTGTTGGGTTACAGTCACTCAAGAGATGTTAGGGTTCCTCAGACACCTCCAGGAGCCCCTCTCAGCTGTACCACGTGGAGACATTTGAGGGGCTCTGAAGAGTAACTTCACATGTGTCTCTCCAACACAGAGCTTCAAGACCCCAGGCAAAGCATTCAAATTTAATTTTCCATTATTCACTAATAAGAGAATTGATGAGAAGAAGAAAGAACAGGGAACAAAAAAGATATAAAGGGGGAAAAAGACATATGTTTTACGTTGCATGTTATAAATCTTAATATAATGTTCAGAAGTTTATAGATATTTGTGTCTTTAGCTATTCCTGAAAACTGATTAATAGAAAAGCTGTAAATTCATTAAATTCTTGTCAATTTAAAACTAAACTGGTTGAAAAACAAGAACAGGCTAGATGTAGTCAAAATGATCACAAGGATAAAACAGAGCACAGCAGGAGTATATTCACCCAGGTTAATGTAAGTTAACAGTTGCAATAATGCCAAATGAGCCAGATGGCATAAAGGCATGTAGGAACTTCCGTGTTAAGTTAGAGAAGTCTAAATTAATCTGATATGCCCATCATGGACAGCATCAGTGATGTCAGGTTTTCATATATTATACAGTCTGTCTTATAGAAGGATGAAGTTTTTAATATTCAGAGAAACTGACGATCTTGTTTAAACCCTTCCATAAGACTTATCTCCATTATGCCTTGTGACTATGACTTGCACAGATTAATTACTTGACTAATAAACCACTTTCTTCTTCTCACTATAAAACTTGCCTTAAAACTGTATGACACATCCCACATTCCCCTCTTCACTATCCATCATAGTATCTTTTATTTGCCTTCTATTGAAATGTGAATAGCCATAAATTGCACTGCTTTGTGCACGTTATTTTCCCATGACTTTAATAATCGTATCTGCCATTTTCTTATTTTCTCTTTCTGCTTGTTTTAGTGTTCCATTTCTACCATATCCTAATGGAACTTGTATTTACTTTTAAAGAAGAATAAACATGGAAATAAACAAGATCCTTAAAAACTCCAGTGAAACTCAGTGAATCATAGTCTCTATAAAGGTCTTCAAACCACAGTCAGTCTTTTCTACAGGTTGTACAGTTTGAGCAGCTAAGATGTTGCCTGTAGTTTTATTTTTGTCTCTCCTGAGTACTTAAAGTTTACTTGCTTTTGCTTACAGTTTGCACACAAATGTAATGATAGCTTTTTTTTCAGATTTGACTTTTTAAAGATTTCAGTGAAGATGCTGCTTTTGTATCTCTCTCCTCCTCTTTCCAGAGGTAGAATAATTAACACCTGTGCCACATCCCAACAAGAGTAGCCAAAGTTCATGGACAAACTTAGTTCTTGATTCTTTAAATAACTGACAAAGGTAGTGATGGACTTTAGATGGTTTAATAGAAAAGTAGTGATCAAAAATGTCCCCTTCTAATACAGGCTGTAATATCATCAGCTGGTATAAAACTGGTTTACAGATGGTGGGTCACGGTGCGATCTGGGTAGACTGTATAGTAAGTAAGGACTTCAGAGAAATTACCTTACATTTTCCTTAGAGAGAAATGAGGGAGCAAGAGCAAAAACCTTTAGTAATAATTATAAACTGGTTTTATGTCCAACAGTCCAATCTTACCTTTCACATATCACATGCCAAAACATTTTTTTCTGGTAATTTGGTAGGATAGAGTAAATCATTCATACTTATTTGCATAAACTGGCTATATATTTTAACCTCAGCAATGGTATTGTATTTGACTGGACCAACATAAAAAAAGTTTTTGAGTCTCTATTCTCATCTAATCAAGTGCTGAGTAATAGGAAGAATTTTCTTGAAGGTCTTACAGAAAAAATACAAAGATCTAAAAATCTCTTCTAAATCTAGAGCATTAAGCAGCACCACTCAGAACTGTGTTAGATACTAAGGCAAAAAAAAGTAAGGAACTTTACTGAACAAAGCAATACTCCTCAGGTTTTCTAATTCTCCTTCATAGTTTACTGACATGAAGACAAAGTCATTATTTTAATACCTCCTTTTCCAATTAGCCTTATTGTCCATGAAAAGTCTCATAAAGACATAGCACTTCATTAGTTTCAAGAAGCATTACTATACAGAGTATATGAGACCTGCCCCAAACAATTATAGTCTCCTATATATTCCTACAATTTCATTATGTTTTATATTAATGCCTTAACTAGTGAACTAGTTAAACATGCCTCCTCTTTCTAACCTTCAGTGTTTTCTGGATTAATAACTTGACTAATATCACCCACTTTCCTTGCTGTTTCCTCAGTGATTAATTGATATTTTATAATTTTTTTAAGTGCTTTCCCCCTTCAGTGCTAGTAGAGGACACCGTATGGCTGACACAAACTTTCAAGCACTGTCTGCACTGGGTAGGTTCAATCAGGGATGGTAGCAATGCACAAGTAAGGCTAGACAGTAAGTCAGATGTATAGTAGCAGGGCACACATTTATCCCTGTTTCTGAGATACCATATGAATAAGAAAGAGTAGTTGCATTTTACAAGTGGAATAACAAAGGCCCAAAACCAGAAAGTGGGATTTATCTCGCTTAACTTTTGCTATTAAAGATATAAATACCTAAGTATGAGTGAGTTATGCTTTAGAGTCAGTGGCAAGTAGTAGGCAGTTCGAATGAGCAACTAACCTGAATCATCTTCGATGCTTATTTTGAAGCAATATGGCTTGTGTTGGGTGCCTGGGTTATTAAGAGGCTAGGTAAGTTACTTAAATGTGTGCACCCATGGCAGCTGCATTAATGTATTAGAAACATGCAAAGAGCTGGCAGATACAGCAGAGGAGCTGTGGTAGGTATATAGTAAACATCTATATTTAAGTACCTTCATCTGTGAGTTGAATCTCATCCCTAAATTAGAAGGATTCCTAAAGTGACAACCAAATGCCACTTCATAGCACAGTTCTGTTTTACCTAATACCCACCTGAAAGTGAAGTATCTAGTCCCAAGTCAGTGGAAGAAGAGGGTATAATGGAGAGAGATTTATCTCCTTTTCTAAAACAGGTGGCCCAGACAGGTGAGCTGACCTGTAGCAAAGTAGGTGATGCTGACTCTACATTGCTTGTAGCTGGAACATGGGTCACAGAGTGTTTGCAAGTACGTAGCTGCAAAAAGAGAAATGAGAGAAATCTGAGCGAACACCGAAACAGCAAGAGCCTGGTAGAAGATGCACGAGCCACACCAGTCCCACTTAACCCTCACTCACAACAGCCTTTGTGTAAAACTGCCTCTGCTGAGACAGGCAGGAGCAGGTTCACAGCTAACACCGTCCCTCAAGTTTGTGTTATAACACTGCCTAGTTTTCTAATGGCACACCCATGTTCTTTTAGCTGCTCTGCACTCTTGAAAGGGATCTGAGTTTTGCAGACTATGAATATGTCATGTACTGTTGAACATCAAAGTCAGTCAACTGTAAAGTTTACATCAGTAAAGCCTGTCAAATGATGGGGACCTAATATTCAAAAGTCATGTAAATGGTAAACCATTATTATTTTTTTTTTCCCATTTAGCTTAATAGCTAGTGGAGTGCTTCCATTAGAATCCTAGAGATGGTAGGATAGTTCCAGCCATAGTGGATGTTACTTCAGATCTTGGAAGGGCTGAATTAATCTGTAGGGGTGCTTAGCTTTTCACCTGGACTACCAGACAGAGGATCTAAGGTAAGTAGGCTCCTAATTTAAATGCCTTAAATTAGGTGGGATGTATCTGGGAGCATTTGTAGGGATGCTCCACAATGTTTTAGCACCTAAATCAAAGGAAGCACAGCTATCACAAATAGAGGCAGCACTACCAAATTTCTATTTACTAAGAGGAATGTAGGGCATTTCACTGACATGTTGCAGGTCCTTCTCTGGACTGATGTAAGAGAAAATGAACTGTTCCAGCCACTGGCTACAGCAGCTTGGCTCTTTATCTTAAGCTATAGCATTTTGCATTTCCTATTTAACGTAGGCAGCCATAAACTTAATATTATTAGAATTTTTTCACAAGGGGAAGAAGAAAGTAGAGCTCACTACAGTGTCCTGTGTTTCTTTAATTTCACAGCTGAATTACCAGACGCTTACTTAAAGAAGGAAGGCTACAAGAAAATTCAGAGCTACTGGAAACATGTATATGTACATATAAATATGTTCAACCCTTTGGGTGTTATTAGAGTGGAAGTAACATCTCATATATGCTAAATCTCCGTGTAATGAAGAAAGGGGGTCATGCATTTTTTAATAGGAAATGACAGAGGGTATTTCATCACTGCAGAACCATGTAGCTTTACTTAAGCCAGCTTTAAAATAGCTAACTTAGCTGGTGGTAGCGGAGAGCTCAGAACACGCTGAGAAAACTGCGAGCACTTACCTTTTTTTCTGAAAGCGTGGTGGGAGGTGTCACAGCCCACAGTGAACTCCCTGTGACTGACATCTGAGCCAGCTAAAGTTGCTAGATCTACTTATGACAGAAAAGGCAATGCAGACATATTGAGAATTTGCAGGCCAAGCAAAATCTTAGGTGAGTAAAGGCTTAAAAAATTTGATCCTTTGACCACTAGTCTAAAACCACAACTACCTGCTTTTTCTTTTTTTTTTTTTTTTGACAGAGAGAAAGTGTCTTAACAGGTGGGACTGGGAATCTCAAGTAGGTGAAAGCAATTAGTGGACAATGTTTGGGTGTCAGAAAGCTCATCCAATTCATTTGAAGGCACAGTAATGATAAAGACAGCATTTAGCTTGTTCAGAGTTCTGGAAACTACAGACAGGACTGATTGTAATGAAAGAAATTAGCTTAAAGCATTAAAGAATAGATTGATTCTTGTCTGTGCTGTTTTCAAATTTACCACTAATCTGAAATGATTATCTTCTATCAGCTTCAAAGGATGTATTTGCCATGGTTCCTGGGGCTGAGCATTTTTCCGAGATAATTTGTCCATAAATGCAGTGCAGACTGGTGATGAGAATCACCATTCAATTAGCACAAATTTGAGCTTATTTCAGTGTAACAGACAGGATAAGATCCCTACCTATGAGATGGCAACAAGACAGGGGACAGGGGACCTGTCAAGGACATAACACTGGTTATGGCAGCTGGGGAACATGCAGGGACCTAACAACCTCCCAAAGACACTTGCCAGGCTCTCTCCTTGTATGTTCTTCATTCACAGATTGCGGTTGGGCTTTTTTTTTTGGCAAGCAAATCACTTATTGTGTTCATACAGCTATGGTAGCGTGAGAGGTTATACTGGGGAAAAATCAGTAATGTTCTCTCTCATGCTATATATTCCATCACAGCATTTGTGATTGTGCTGCAATGAGTTGTGATCCAGCACTGTACTAGTGAGAGCCAGCCTCCACCATGATTGCTGCAGAAGAAGAAAAGAGTATATCTCCACGAGAAAGTTTTGTTAGGTCCTGTGTTATGATTTTGACCTGAATCACTCATTTGATGTCCTCAATCCAGCAAACACAGTTCAAAAGTTGACTGCCCACATCACTGTGTCTCTGAGCCCAAGCCAGTACACCAGGCTGGCTTGTGGTGTTTACTGCACCCACAGGGCTTCTGCTGGTCTGGCCACACTGCTCTTCTGTCTGCCCATGGTCATATTGTGTGACTTGCGCTTCTTTTCCTGTTTAATGAGTTCATATCTGATTAGGTCCTGGTTCTGCTCCTCCTGCTTGCTCTCCTAGTACCATTACTCCTTAACTACATCTAGATGACTAGAGTTAGTCTTACCCTGTCAATTATTATTTTATTTTACTCAGGGAGTAGCTTTCTATCTGTATCTGGGTCAGTATTAAGCTTAGCTTCCAGTGTTAATTTTCATGCTAAATATTCTTAATTTGTTCCTCCTTTATACACAGCTCCTTGATCCAGTAAATCTTCTTGTCCCTCCTACAGTGTCTCTAGTTCTGAATTGTCATGATTCAGTGAATCTGCAGAGAAACTATTTTAATTATCCTCCCTTTCTTTCTTTACATCTTTTGCTAGGATGTCCAAGCCTCCCGCGGAGGGAACATTCCTATCCTCCTTCAGCTCCCCTGAGGCAAACAGAAATTTTTCACGTCAGGTTATTTTCTCATCTCACAAATCACACTGGATCAGCACTTCTCAGTGCTGCGAGGTTGATTTCTGTGGGGAGACTCCAGCTGCAGGAGAAGGAAGACACAAGCTCAGGGGAGTCTGCCAGAGAAAAAGGATATGCAGTCTCATTTATGTAATATTTGGCAAAGCCAGAGAGAGGCCTGGTCTGCTGCATTGCTCTCTGTGCCACACATTTTAGCTCGAGCCAGTGAAAGAAGAAAAATCAAACTTGGAAAATTTGTAGCTGATAGCAGGTTTTTTGGATTCTGGGTGTCTTTTTTTTTTTTTTTTTTTTTTTTTTTTTGGGGGGGGGGGGAGGGGAGAAGGGTGAGTGGAGGGCACGGGGGAGGGATGGATAGATAATCTCCCAGACATATTGAATTCAGCCCAAAAAGCGCAGATGTCTTTGCTCAAATTCCAATAGTCCTGAAACAGGTTTCTGGGTATCCCAAGACCTGGGAAGAAAACATCACAAACTTTGCATACAATTAGGACTTTGCTTCATGCTCTTACTAATAAGGCAACTGCCTAGATGGCAGCTCAAGTATTAGTGCAGTTAGTTGAAAAAAATGACAAAAACCTGGATAAAGTGCTTCCCTCTCAGGCTCAGCACTGTCAGTCATCTATTCAGGCTTCAGAAGTTCCCCGGCGCTCTTTGTTCAGCAAGAGGTTTACTGGAACCACCACATACTGTGTCAAACTACCAGGAAATCCTTTATCAGTACATCCTTTTGAAACTGTCATTGAACTCTATGGACCTAAAGAGTGATAAGCATTAATAATACCATGTTCTTTTTATCCATGTGTCTCTCAGTTTAGTTTCAGATGGCTTTATCTTGAAGTCAGGATTTTCATTTTGAGCTAGTCTGCTTCAATTTCCCCCCTCCTTGCCCTTTGAAAAGTGTTGCTTAACCCATCACATATGGATATGTATGGCAGAAAAATATTAAACCAGTTCTTATCTAAGTCTGGGCTTTTTGTTTGTAACTTAGATTTTTTTTTGGCACGTGCATGAGCAGCCTGTTTACCATGGTCCACTTGCATGAGCCCCATAAGCATAACTAGTCAGAGTGCTCAGTTTTCTGTGGTTTAATGTTGGTTTTTTTTTGTTTGTTTGTTTGTTTGTTTTTTGATGTGGTGTTTTTTAGCTTTAAATTCATAAAGCAGAGGTGGGAAGCAAGGATCTGATCTGTTCGTATATCCATGGGCTATTCTAATCGTAGCGTCATCTGCCCTTAAGAACATACATACAGGTCAGAGTGTTCAGTTTTCTGTAGTTTAATGTTGGGTTTTTTTGTTTGTTTGTTTGTTTGTTTGTTTTTTGATGTGGTGTTTTTTAGCTTTAAATTCATAAAGCAGAGGTGGGAAGCAAGGATCTGATCTGTTCGTATATCCATGGGCTATTCTAATCATAGCGTCATCTGCCCTTAAGAACATACAGCCACACCCAGCCATCCAAGCAGAACAGGATCCAGAACGATCAGCAGAACATCTGGGTACGAAATCATCAGTTTCACTTCCCAGTGAGTTTATCTTCTCTTTTCGCAGGAAGCCCAAGGAATTTAACCAGAATTCAAATATGTGCATGTGGAAACCATCTTGTAAAGAGAATTGAATCTGCAGACTGAAAGCTTGTCTTTGCGTGGTTCAAGGAATTTGGGTGAGTCTCAGCTATACATTCCCTGCCATCCATTGGGGGTGGCTTTGGGGCAGCTGCCAAGTGATGACACAGCAAGGGAGGTGTAGTTCCTGATCTTGGATCTAATAATAGATGATATATGGGCTAGTCTGAAACAAGAGTGTAGACTTAGCCAGAATACGCTACTCAAGTGAAATCACTCTGCCAAAGATTCTACAATTTTCAGCAAGGCAGCTTGGTTAAATCAGCAAAAGAACGCAAGGGTGTAAGTGCAAAATTAAGAAACTAAATCCCAGATCTTCAGAACTTCTCATCTATCTTCTACATACAGAAACAACTGAAATCTACAGGGCTTAACAATGCCCTGAAATTCTGTGGATACTTTGACAGTCCAGAGCACCTAAGCACTGAGTTCACAGTAAATCATACCAGATGCTGAGTTACATCTAACTGTCTTCCACTTACCTTACAAAAAGTCTTTCTCAAATATACATGATAGAGGCTCCTGCAGAAAACACAAGGATTGCAAAAAAAGTAAATTACGCTATTGGCATGACCATGACTCTTTAGAATAGAATAGAATAGAATAGAATAGAATAGAACAGAACAGGTCCAGTTGAGAGGGACTTAAAACAAGCACCTAGTCCAACTGCTTGACCACTTCTGGGCCGACCAAAAGCTAAAGCATATTTTTAAGGGCAGTGTCCAAACACCTCTTAAACACTGACATGAATGGTACATTCACCACCTCTCTAGGAAGCCTGTTCCAGTGTTTGACCACACTGCCTGTTTCCTATCAAATTTGAGCCTCCTCTGACACAGCTTTGAACCATTCCCGTATGTCCTATCACCGGGTACCAGGGAGAAGAGGTCAGCACCTCCCTCTCCACTTCCCCTCCTCAGGAAGCTGTAGAGAGCAATGAGGTTGCCCCTTAGTCTCCTTTTCTCTAGAGTAGTCGTTTCGGTCCTTCGGTGCTGCAAGTATAGCCGATGAACACTCATCTCGACCTGCCCATGTCTGTCTCATGGGACTCAAAGTCTCATCGTCAAAAAGATCGAGCTGACTCTGGAAACAGTCTAGATGGAAGACAGTGCTCTCAATCCTTTGTGCTGGAACAATGGCATCATTACAGTACTCATTTAGAGAGTGAGGGAAAAAGCAGTCAAACTGAGTCTAAATCCCCTGGATTACAGCACTTGCAGGAGGGGATGTGCTGTTGAGTTCCTTGTCCATCAAACATACGCCATAAGTTACAGTGAAGAAATAAACAGTGGCTTGGAATGAGTGAAAAATTGATTAAAAAATTTTTTTTTAAGTTATTGGCATAACTGAGGGCATTGGGAACTCTGCAGTTATTTCACTGCTTGATTTTTTGTTTAAGGAATAGATTTTCCAGGAGGTCGAATTTAAGAGCAGAATGACCATCCCATGGGTCAGCTGAGGGCAAAATATCTGACAGCACAGCCACATATCCTCCCCCAGCACATGCTGACATACTTATAGAGGCTGGCATGCCTGAAGGCTTCTTATAATTTATTCTGTCTTTCCTACAGTCCCTGAAGCACAAATAATCAGAAAGCTACGAGGTCTTGCTATGCTCCAGCTTTTTTGCTCCCCCATACTACATTCCCTAGGGTAAGCACTGGAGCAAAGCACAACTTCTATAGCTCACAGTAGCATAGGAACTCATTTATATAAGGCTTATTATTGAAGACCCTTGTCCGTCCCCTTTAAGGATCCTGGATACTAGGCAACAGAATATATACGTGTGCAACAATGCTGGTATAGTTCATCAAGCTCAGTGAACCAGTTGTATAGATTTTCTCTCCCTGATTGAAAAACAATATATATTTAAAGAACTATTCCCTTTTTAGGCTGTAAAGATTTGTAAAGATATTATCTATCTGGCAAGATTTTATATGTTTAATTAAAGCTGTTAATAAAATATTTGCTTTACCCATGATCCAGTTTTGCAAAAAGTAAGTCTTCAGTTTTAGCTTCAGTAAAGGTGCAGTCCTGGAACAGCACAAATGTACATTGCAATGTTTCAAACAGAGGTCAAGAATTAATCAAATTGGAGAGCTTGTCTTTAACCTACAGTTATGATAATAAGATAATATTGAATCTTTTGTTCATCTATAAAAAGAAGCCACCAGGGTTTTAAAAGAGAGTCTTAATTCTGAAAAGCCCTAATTTCTGTGTCTTGATTTCAAAAACAGCAGTAATATACCTGTAATGTTTATTTCTGTGTGTAAAGATTTCCTTACACTATCACTAGACAAACCAACAGCTACTCCACGGTTTGGTGTAACATTGATGTGCAACAAGTTTATCATAAAAGGGACAGATTTGGCTCTTCCATGGAAAGATGATTGGCAGCAATAGTGCATTATCTTCTTCCACACTGCTCAGCACCAGAAGAAGCTGAGTGTTGTGGAGGAATGGACATGTCTTCCTCGGCCATGAGCTTTCTGTTTGTGTCTTCAGAGTGAACTGTTTTTCCTCCCCAGCCATACTGCCCTGGCTGGCACCACTGAGAGTCTCACTTAAGTCAGACATCTCTTCAATCAACTGCTGCTCCACGTCCCTTGATGTATATCCTGTCCAAGTTGCCCCACCTATCTCCCTATCTGCTCCCAGTATCCTTACCCTGCCCTTCTCTGTTCATCCTACCCAATCTTTTCCTCTCAGCTATTGCATTGAAGCACTTTCACATTTTCCCTTGGTATTCATTCCCAGTTTGTTGTTCCACCCTCCAACTCTTCAGTCCTGTTTTTGGCAAGGAGGTTCTAGTTAATCAGATTAATTTCTCATTACTCACCTGCTCCTGTTTTCATCCTTACACAGATTGTCCTGATCTTTCCACCTCACTGATTCCCAGTCCAGCTCTTCCCTATATCATTCCCCAATACTCTTTCTCAGTCAGCTCCAGACTATAACTCTCTCTTCCACCAACTCTTTGTCACAGTTATTTTGCCTCATACAGCTCCTGTTACTGCTCTTCTCCGCACAGTCTTCTTACTTAATATTATTGCCCTTCTTCATGTCTCCTCACTCTTTACATTCACATCACTGTTTCCAGTATGTGCAGGGAACCATATTTGTGTGTTGAGAGAGACAGACTTCTTGCCCTCAAAAATTGCATGGAAAAACCAGCTTCTTCCTTCCAGCCTTTCCTCTGAAGAGACAGAATATAGAGGACCTGGATGTGAACCATCAACAAGGATTTGACGACTAATATTATTCCTTAGCAAGGTGAACAAAAGGACAGTAAAAGGGCTGATATAATAACCTACTTCCTTGCCAAGTCTTTAATTCCTGATCCACAGTGTAGAGGCACTGAACCCTCTCAAATGTTAAAGGGAGTTTTAATATGGACAAAAACAACATTTTTTTTTCCTACTTTCATTCTTGGAAACAGCTGAATAAAGTTGGTTATCATTATAAAAAGCAGCCAGAAGCAGATAGCAGCATAGAAAATGTCATCTTGAAGAGTCAAATTTAAAAAACAGTTTTATTAGTAACTGAAAACATGGGAAATATTCTTACAGGAGGAGATGTTATCCAAACATAATTATGGATTTTATCCCATTCTTGATGTAATATGATTTAAATTCATTATCCATCTGTAGTGAGAGAAAAGATGTATTTTAATTAATGTGCCACATCTAGCATTGCCGAGTCCAAAAGCTGTGATAGATAGTGATAGATTAGAGGAGGTCAGTGGCTCACGACAAGGAGGAGTTACTGATTATGCATTTGGTGAAAAAAAACCCTTCAAATTCTTCAGAGAACTCTCTTTTGTACGAAAATCTTCAAATAATGTAATTAATTCTTGATATAGACCCTAATTTGATAAATACTCTTTTACTTCCACAGCTTTCTGCAAGTTGGTAGAGCTGTGTGTGATTGCTATATGACTATCTAAAGAAATAATGTAAATAGATTTCTAAGCTCCTTCAGGCTGATGGTCAGATGTATTTTTTTCAGTGTAAGAACAGTGTTAGCCAACCTATGTGTTTTAGGTAACTTGGATTCTCAGTGCAAGCATCAAGCCTTTGCTGAGGCATGTAAATAGCCTTACATTATTTCTCACTCTCACACACACATTCTTTTGAACTGAATAATTTAGTCCAGCTGTTGAAGCCTATTATGTTTTCCATTGCAAATTATTTTAGAGAGCATAACATTTATGTACTTTTAAAACTAGATGAATGCACTAAAAGGGACATTACATTTGCATAAGCTCAAACTATTGTTTATTTTTATCTATTTCAGCTAAAAAACCTTCATTCTTTTCTTTTCTTGTCTCCCTATCCCTTTTACTAGCTCTCCCTCAGTATCAGTTTCATGAGCTGATTCGAAGCATTAGCATGAAAACCAGACTGGACTATAGCAATCCACAGACACCCCTCGGAGATTTTGCGACTTTTGTAATGAATCTGAGTATAAGAATGTGCTATATATAGTCCTGTGTCACAAATGTAATTTTTTTTTTCTTTGCGAAAGTCTTTTTTATACAGGTGCACAATATTATGTAGTGAAAACACACGCATGAGCATAAACATACACATACACACAGGGTTTAACTGCTTTTACACAACACCCAAGTAGTGTTCTCCATTAAAATCTGTAGGACAGACAGGACATAGGAATTGACATAAATTTTGTTGTAGATACACTTATATCAGTAGTACAATGATGATTTGTACTAATTAGGTATCTGTCTCAGTACTCCAAAGAAAACATGAAAAACCATCTGGAAAAACAACTACAATAACAACAAAAAAGCCCAGTGGCTGGTAGTATCCTTCTTAATGTCATGACAGCATCTTAAAACAGATATATTTCTATTTCTGCAAAAAAAATAGTCTTTCGATCTGAGCCACCATTACCTAGCACAAATAAAAAGCTCAGAATTAGTAGCTGTCCAATAAAGATTTAGATAAAAACACGCAATTAGTTTGACACAGGTTTCCATCAGAAACAATTGTCAGGCCTCAAATGATACCGGACAAGTAAGGACTTGATAAAATAAAGGGGGAATGCAGCCAAGCCCATGTCAATTTAATCAAGTACAAGATGAGGTGAAAGACGCAATATGAGCTAGTTGCTGCTCAATTACTGTTGAAGTTTTGTTAAATGAGTTGACTGCTATCTTATTTACATAAGAAAATCTCCACTCATGCTTCACTGAGCCTCAGCCAGGCTTTAATTGAGAATTTATGGTTGAGTTCTCAGTGGAGGCGAAGAACTTGAACGTTAATTTGAAGTGCAGCAGTTGGCCTGAATTCAATCGTATTCACGGCACTGCTGACCAGTGCCCATTCATGCAAAATTCCTGTAACAAGCAAAGACTTGAACTGAAATTAGACAAGGAGTTGCCAAAAGTTTGAAGTCAGGCTTGAATGCACCTGGATTTCCCTGTATGTAGGTATAAAACAAAATTACATTTTCCCTGGTTTTGTCTGGCTCATATGCAGATACTTGCAATGTACAGAAAGTTTCTTCAAACTAAGTCCATCCTTCTTTCTGAAAATAGCAAAGTCAGCCACACTTGCCAAAGAAAGAGGAGGTTGCCTGAAGTGCCTTACAGGTTGCCCTGCTCTGATTCTGTATTTCATATACATGTAGTAAGTTTTTTTTCAAAAAATGGTAGAAAGAGGACTATTTATCTCACAGTGGATTGTGATAAGCTCAGGAAGTTCTGTAATGTTGATAGCTGAAGCATGGGTTGTTTGAGTTCAGTTCTCTGCCATGCCAGCCGTTCCTGGGTGGTATTTGTTGGAATATTTAAGACCCAGCACCCCACTTCCCTCCCCAAAAGAGAGAACTTTGCGGACAAGCAGCAAGAAAAGAAACAAAACCTTTAATTTTTAAATATGTGTAAAAATCTGCTCCCTGAGCAACTCATGGGAGGAATTCAGGTTGTAGTTGAGACTTCTAAATGTAGTCCTCTATATGCAAGTATCGACCCGTGGGCCAAGTTGTTATGGCCCACCAGCTGCTATGGTCGAGGATAATCAGACTGATTTTCGGCTCCCCTGAAGTAGATGCCCAGCAGCTGAACTGCACTCTCTGGGCTCCTCTGGTGAGGGGCCGGACTCAGCTGCCTAAAAACAGGCTGAAAGGCTGATGACTTTTCTGGCTGTATGAGTTTTGCTATCACAAGTTTTCAGTGGCTAAGAGTCACAAAACAGCGACCACATGTATGGAGTCCCAGGCAAATCACAGAACAGGGTCGTGATGTAGAATAAGCACTTGGAAGCTCTGGTTGACACTCATCACTTTTTACTCTGTGACATGGTACCCAGCACTCACTAGGAAGCCAAGGTGAAGAACACATCTGGAAATACGACACGGAGGCCTTTTTTTGAAATTACTGGAGTTAACGAGATCAAATGACAGAGCAGAGAATATAACAGGGAGGAGAAACAATTCTTTCTAATTGTGGTCAAGCTACTGGACTTCCTGAATATTCCAATTTTTTCCCTCAGAGATACCATTTTCTTAGCAAACCTACCATATAGGTGTAGATTTTAGTGTTCCTTACCATCTGAGACCAACACTGAATCTACAAACTTTTCTTAGTAAGCCTAGTGGGTTGTTCACTAGGATTAAATTCTTTGATCAGCAGCTTGTTACAGCCCTAAGAAAAACACGTCTCAGTCCCTCTACTCCCCATATCATCTCGCCCCATGCAGCAGTTCATGTTTCTGTGTCAATTACTGGGCCAATCTGTTCTGAACATACTGGTAGAGATGCTATGGCCCCTCAAAGGCTTCGGTACCACAGGGAAGGTCCAGGCACCTGCAGAGCACAGGTGTTCTCTACGATGGCTATTTGCTCTTTGGTTTTCAAAGGGGTTAAGAATGATAATGCTTTATACCACATTATTTAGGGGCTTCCTAAAGTTCAATATATTAACACAGTTCACTATTCAGCAGTGAATATATTTCCTCTTTAGGAAGGTTATATTGAACTGTGCAGGAGAGAACATGAGAAATAATCACGGTCCTGTCAGGCAATTAAAGCAGTATTATTCCTTGCAATTTTACATTTTAATTTACTGTGTGAATACCTACACTGCTAAGTCAAATATTTTTGTGGAAAAAATCACTGAGGCACCACTCAATAATGTTAAAACTCCTACCTCTTTTTCAGTATGAGAGCATTATGGCCTGGCATGCACACAGTATACTTCAGCATTTAAACTGAAATTTAGCCAATGAGATGTAGTCTTATTAAACTTAACGGTTAATTAATAATTTAATGAGGGTTATTTTAATTATAGTATTTATAAAAGGTACAGTTAAGGTTAAAACGTGATTATTGTTCTCTGTTTCCATGCTTTCTATGTCTTGATTTCCAGTCAGTCATTTGTAATATTTTGAAAATTGAATTGTGAGCTGGAATTTTCCAGTCTTCTTTACAGCTCAGCAGCAATTTTGGAGAGGAGTGAAGATCTAAGTAAAATTGGTTTAGATGCTTATGACTTCAGACCAAACGAAGTACATTCTTCAGCCTGGCTACTGATCAGAAATCTTTCATGGGAATAATTTAGAAACAGCTGAATATGTCTTGTTCTAACTTGGCTTAGGATTTCTCGAGTAGGTTCTTCTAACAGCTTGGTAGTTTTCTGGTTATAAGCATGAAAATATTTTTTTTCATAGATGCACAGTATAATTTTCTACAAGGATTATTCTTAAAAATTGATTTTAAGCTCTCCAACAATGTGCAGAAGTAAATGCAACCAGTGTTTTCTTATTACATAGTCATACATCAAAAAAAATTAGGCTTGTGAAACTGAAGTTTTCAGTGAGAACATATCAATTATGACAAATTTTGTTCTGTCAAAGAAGCTTCCTCTTATACTGGTGAGAGTTTTGAGTTGTAAGGGAGATAGAAAGGCTGTAATTAGCTTCATTAAGCAGTGTCTTTCCCCAGTGTCTATATCTCAATGTGTGAGCCTCAGCTGTCTCTAGCCAGAAGACAGAAACACTACTCCTAAGGTATGATTCAGAGGAGATGCCTAAAAGCACCTATTTCTCATCATCAGTTAAAAAGAGGGGTCAAGTGCTACTAGCTGAGAAGGTGTTTAAATAGTATGTGTCTGTGCTAGATTGGATACCTCTTCCAAATATATTTTCTGTCATTGTCTGAAAATTTATTTGAAAACAGCAGCAAGGGTTCAAGTCTCTGTTTCAGAAAACATTTTATGTACAAAGAGGAAGAGACTGGCTAACCCCAAAACAGCTGGATATGAATAAAGCTTACATGGGCTAGGGGAGGATGAGGTTAAAACAGAACATGTATGAGGAGCAGTCTTCAATGCCTTGAAGGATGCTGAACTCCTCTGCTTGCCTTGGCCACAGAACATGTTGGGCTTGCATGTGAAGTGATGGAAATCCTGCCTGAACCTTGAAAGAGAAAAGAGGGAAGAAAGGGAATAATATAAAATAAATAACCTCATGTGAGGTGATACAAACATGATTTCTCACTGCTAGGGAAGTATTTCAAGACACTGGAAAACGATGCAGAGATGGCTTTTCAAGTGCTGGCTTCCCTTTGTGACATTTATGATGAAATTCTGCATAAGAGTGCAGTTTCCTGCTGTGCTCAGCTGATTTGAAAATGTGGCTACTTCTGCAGTAGGCTAAATAAAGTGTGAATTTACTGAAAATGTGGTACCTTCTCTCACACATAATAAAGAAAGACCTACAAAACTGATATGCCTGTCATTTTAACTTTCATAGCTGGGAAGATATTAGAACAGACTACTAAATAATCAGTAGACAAAAAACTAGGGCAAAATCCAATACTTAAAAATGTCCAGTGTAGATCTATCAAAAGAATATCATGTCAAACCTACCTAATTTCCTTCTCTGATGAATGATCTTGCTTGGCAGACAGAGGAGAAGCAGAAGATGTGAAGCGTTCTGACTTTATTAAGCTTTTTGACATTCTATACCAGCAAAGTAAGGAATTACAGTCATTGTGTGTGGATGTGTGACTGTCTGAAAAATGGCATTTGAGGAGTGATTTTCAACCCTTTCTCTATCAAACAAGGAGGGTATTTTGGGTAGGGCACTCCCGAGATCTGCCTTTGTCCCAGTTCTGCTCAATCTTTTTATTTGTGGCTTGGATGAAGGAACGAAGCACACGTATAAAAGTTCTTGGGTGACAGGCTGAGAAGTGTTGCATGTACTTTGGAGGAAAGGATCAGAATTCATAACCATCCTGCTAAACTGCAGCAAGTGTTTGAACCATGAGGATGAAATTCAATAAAGACAAGTGCCATGAATAGTAATGTCTGTGGAGGAAACCTGAAGCACACAAATACAAATGGGAAAATAACTGGAGGAACAGCAGGACAGTAGGAGAGGTCCAAGGTCATCATGGCTCACAAACTGAGTATGAGTCGACAAGATAATGCAGTTGCACAAAAGGCAAATCTCATTCTGGGTTATATTAACAGTATGACAAGGGAGGTAATTATTCTGCTGTGCTAAGCAGTGGTGAGATCTCAGCTGGTGTGTTGTCCCTAGTATGAGAAAAAGCTTTAAGATAGATGTAAATAAATTGTACTATCTTTAAAGGAGAGAAAAAAGGCAAGCCATATGAAAATACAATTTATACCAAAAGGCTGTGAGAATTCTATTTGTTCAGTAAAAAGAAGATCAAGCAGAAACATGATGATATATGAAATGGAATTAATTAGTTTAAAGACAATAATGGCTATTTTTTCTCCACAACCTGTGTGTGTGTTGTAAGAGATGCGGACTTAATTCAAAACAAAATGTTTCAGGCAGATTTTTCAATACAAAATTACAGGACAGAGATGTCTAATGTCTAATTATCAGACTAGGAAGGCCCTGGAACAGATGCTTGGGTAAACTACTGCATCCCCTATGCAGAAACTTTATAATAGATATTTGACAACATCTCTCAAACATTGTCTAGATTTATATTTTTGTTCTTCATACAAAAGAGACGAGTAAGTGATCACTCCACATTGTCATTCTTATGTTTCTTTGAAAATATTACTTAAAAAAATGTAATTTACCTGGACTTGTGCAAAGCCTTTGATATGGTAGCTCACCACATCCTTCTCTCTAAATTGAAGAAGTATGGATTTAAATGATGGACTGTTCAGTGGATAAAGAATTGGTTGGCTTGTCACAGCCAAAGGGTTGTGGTCAAAGGCTCTATGTCTGGATGGAGGCTGGTCACAAGTGGTGTCCCTCAAAGGTCTGTTTTGGGACCGGTGCTGTTCAACATCTTTATCAATGACATAGATGAGGGAATCGAGTGCACTCTCAGCAAATTTGCAGATGGTACCAAGATGAGTGGTGCAGTTGATATAATAGAGGGA
>NW_010128074.1:0-18075 GCF_000699245.1 Pterocles gutturalis
TTAATGATTCTATGATTCTATGAAAAGGTACCTGGACAGCTAGAAGGCACTGATTTTAATGACAGTTTGAGTAAATCCCTCCCACCCGGACCCAAGCCTCTTTCCTATGTAGTGCCTGGTGTGGGTTAATCACTATGTAGGAGCCAGGGTACCTTTCAAGAAAAAGAACTGACTGTTTTTGCAGCTTTTCCAGGTGGATAAGGGAAAAGCAACTGCCAAAATCTACCTGGGCTTGTGCAAAGCCTTTGACACTGTCCTGCATTACATCCTTGTCTCTAAATTGGAGAGATATGGATTTGATGCAAGGACCATTCACTGGATAAGGAACTGGTTTGTATGGTCGCACTCTAAGAGTTGTGGTCAATGGCTCGATGTCCAAGTGGAGATCAGTGACAAGTGGTGTTCTGCAGGGGTCGGTACTGGGACCAGTGTTGTTTAACATCTTTGTGGGAGACATGAGCAGTGGGATTGAGTGCACCCTCAGCAAGACGACACCAAGCTGTGTGGTGAGGTCGACACGCTGGAGGGAAGAGAGGCCGTCCAGAGGGACCTGGACAGGCTTGAAGAGGTGAGCCCGTTCAAACCTCATGAAGTTCAACAAGGCCAAGTGCAAGGTCCAGCACGTGGGTCGGGGCAATCCCAAGCACAAATACAAGATGGGAGGAGAATGCATTGAGAGCACCCATGAGGAGAAGGACTTGGGGGTGCTGGCTGATGAGAAACTCAACATGAGCCGTCAATGTGCACTTGCAGCCCAGAAAGCCAACCATGTTCTGGGCTGCATCAAACGAAGCGTGACCAGTAGGTTGAGGGAGGTGATTCTGCCCCTCTACTCCACTCTCATGAGACCCCACTTGAAGTACTGCATCCAGCTCTGGGGCTCCCAACGTAAGAAGGACATGGACCTGTTAGAGCAAGTTCAGAGGAGGGCCATGAAGATGATCAGAGGGCTGAAACACCTCCCCTTTGAAGACAGGCTGAGAGAGTTGGGGTTGTTCAGCCTGGAGAAGAGAAGGTTCTGGGGAGACCTTATAGCAGCCTTCCAGGACTTAAGAGGACCTACAGGAGAGATGGGGAGGCACTCTTGATCAGGGTGTATAGTGACAGGACAAGGGGTAATGCCTCTAAGCTGAAGGTGGGCAGATTTAGATTAGATATTAGGAAGAAATCTTTTACTGTAAGGATGGTTAGACACTGGAACAGGTTGCCCAGGGAAGTTGTGGGTGCCCCATCCCTGGAGGTGTTCAAGGCCAGGTTTGATCAGGCTTTGAGCAACCTGGTTAGTGGGAGGTGTTCCTGCCCATGGCAGGGGGCCTGGAACTAGATGATCTTGAAGGTCCTTTCCAACCCAAACCATTCTGTGATTCTATGATTCAACCAGTACCTTCTTCCTTAGACTGCTGACACAGTTTGTTTGCAGGGCCCTGATCTTACATGAGAAGGTATTTCAGAAAAATTGCATTTTTTTCGACTTTGGTCATTCATCCATGAATCCATGACCATTCATCTATTTTGTCCCATGAAAATATCTTCCCATCAGCAGTGTTGTTTTCATAATGATTTATGATAGATAATGCAATGACTCTTACAGATGATCCATGCCTGTGAAAGGCAAAAAAGGAGACCCTATCTCCAAAGAACTAGCAGTCTAACACTCACTGGCAAAGATCATCATGGAAAAAGACTTATCACAGAAATCAAATTGTGAGATAAAACACTATTATGACTTGTCAGCTTTCTGAATTAGAAGGCAAATCACTAGCGATTTTTAAATTCACATTACATATTGTTTTCCACAGTGAAACATTCTTATGTGCTTTTCTGAGAAGCTTCTTGGTTTCCTGAAGCCATGAAACAAGTTCCCACATGTTCCCTCTCTTCTACATCAAAATTACAACTTGCCTGCCTGAATGAAACACTGCTCATGTATGGGCTACGCCATTACTACTGGTGACCATCTGAATAAACTCAGAATAAAGACACAGATCACAGAATGGTTGAGGTTATAAGGGAACTCTGAAGGTCACCTGGTTCAACCCCCCAGTTCAAGCAGGGCCACCTAGAACTGGTTGCCCAGAATGATGTCCAGGCAGCTTTTGAATATCTCCAAGCAGGGAGACCCCACCACCTCTTTGGGCAACCTGAGCCAGTGCTTGGTCACCCTCACAGTAAAAAGTGTTCCCTGATGTTCAAAGGGAATGTCCTGTGTTTCAATTTGTGCCCATTGCCTCTTGTCCTGTCACTGGAAAGAGCCTGGCTCTGTCTCCTTTGCACCCTCCCTTCAGGTATCTATATGCATTGATGAGATCTCCCCTGAGCCTCCTCCAGGCTAAACAGGCCCAGCTCCCAGCATGTCCTCACAGAAGAGATGCTCCAACCTGTTCAGCATCTTTGTGGCCTTTTTGCTGGACTCTATCCAGTATGGATATTGCTCCTGTACTAGGGAGACCTGCACTGGACACAGTATTCCAGGGGTGGCCTCACCAGTGCTGAGTAGAGGGGAAGAAGGATCATGACACTCAACCTGCTGGCAACACCCCCACTAAAGCAACCCAAGATACTACTTGCTTCTCTGCTGCAAAGGAAATTATTCCTGTTCTTTCACTCATCTTTACATCAGATAAATATACTGATTTGTTCTGTAACTTACTTTTTCTTCTTCTTGAAGGGGACATGTTCTTAAAGCCCAAACTTAACCCAGTTAATTATTTCCTTTCCAGCTCAGAAATCATGATACTGACTGGCAAGTGCTTGGAAATTTAAAGCTGTGGGAGAAGATTAGCTAGCTTCAAAATTAATTGTTAATTTTTATAATCAGGTTTTGGATGAAGGATGGTCTCAGATTTCATATCTGGGTTAATTTCCTGGCTCTGTTAATGTCTTTCTGCATGACCTCTGCAAGAAGTAGGTTCTCCATACTTCCACCCCTCATTTGTAGCAGATAATTCTGCAACCATTCCTACTGTTTCTTGTTTAAAACAGAAAGCTCCCTGAGTCAGAGGCTCCTTCTTACCATGCATGCAATTCATAGCTTAGCGTGGTCAGGCTCTCCTCACCTACCAAGTAGTCTGCTAGATAAGAATGCTGTCAAAATAACTGGTGCTTTACTCACAATCATACAAAATGTGTACCCAAGTATGTTTAATATCTTTCCTACATAAACCAATATCAATACTAAAATTACTAATTTCCAAGTACTACTGGCAGAATGATTATGATTTAATCTGTATAAACAAAGTGATCAGAAAAAAAGAAATGAAAAGACCATTGTCAGCAATACAGCTGCTCATAAATCAACTCTTATATAACAGAAAGCAGTTTATATGGGGCTTGCTCCTGCAGGCTACTTAGTCATTTAGATACACTGTACTTAAAATGTATTCTCTTACAAGAGAGTTACACACAGTTACACACAGACAAAATTTCAGTTACACACAGACAAAAATGTCAGGAAGTCAAATCTTTCAGTTACACACAGACAAAAATGTCAGGAAGTCAAATCTTGAATAGCACTGCACTGCAGAGAACAAACCTAGGTATACCTTTTCAGTTGGCAATAAAATATTGCCAGCAGGCCCACAAAAGCAGAAAAAAGATGCATAAACCATTCCAAACACTTAAAGTTGAGTGGAATACCCAAATAAGACTTCCAGATACAGAACCCCGATCAGTACTACTAATAAATTTACCTCTTAAAATGTGCAACTATATTTTTGGAATATTTGGTGTAGCTTTTTTTTTCCCCCTGTTCACTTGAATTTTTTCTAAACATCAGAAGATCAAGGAAGGGAGGACTGACTGGACTTTGGAAAAAATTACCTCCTTATGATTCTTAGCAAATAAAAAATGTTAGTGTCTCTCCTTGTTTTAAAATAACCTCTTTTCCCACTGTGTTGCATTTGATCCGTCTTTTGTAAAGCCTCATTATCACTCACATATTTTCCTATCTGGCTCCTACTATGCTTTCTTGCACCTCTCCATCTCACTTCAGATTCTTCTTAGAACAGCCTGGGCTCTTATCCATGTTCCTCTCCCACGTCTAGGAATACGAGACCTCTTCAGAAGACTCTTCCCAAGGAGCTACACTTTGCTTTGTTTGAGGCCATTCTGTAATCTCATTGCGGCTTCCTATCATGTCCTTCTTGTATGAATCACAGTTTTGACCACAGGAACAGAAGCTATCACCTCATTCCATAAAAACTAAACATTAACATGCTACTATATGGTTTAACTCCACTTGTCCCCTTTTTTCTCGACCAAAACTAAGAACACGATTACAACCAAATATTACTCACCTGTCAATGAATTGGTCAATTATAACAAGATCACCAGGTTGTATTTCCTCTCGTAATGAACCACAGGCAGTGCTCACTATAACATGCGAACAATTTTCTTCTTTTAATGCCCAGATATTGGCACGGTAATTGACATTCGATGGCATAATTGTATGATGCCTTCCATGTCTGCAAAGATACATGTTGCAAGAGTAAAATAAATCAGACTGAAATTGCCTTCCTTCTCCCAGATAAAAGGGAATTTCAGGTAATGTACTTTCCCTAGTAACATTGAAAGTGGAACTGATCATTTCAGCTACTTCCGGTGTAGCTTATTTTCCTAACTGCACTAAAGTTCTCTCAATACTTAATTTAAGAAGTAGTGGTGTAGTTTTCTTTTTAAATGCAAAATTTTTAAGTTTAAGACTGCAATGAAAAGAATATTGAAAATGCAATACAAATAGACTTTAGCAGCTTCAACAGTAGAAAAAAGCATTTTTCTCTGAATTTTGTCAGTTCCACAGATACTGAAAATCCAGGTATAGCAAATTAAATCTTCCATATATTACAACAAATTTGTAAGATTTATATGTATCTCTACAAATTTTCTGCTTGTAAGTGCTGTTGGCATTCTCCCACCCAGAAAAGTACAGCACATCACAGGAAATTAAAAACAAAAAGAACACATTTTTAATCTGTTACCTACCCAAAGAAAACAGCATAATAATCACGTTTTTCTCTTTGCTCTCAAAATAATCTGACAGCTTTCATAATTAGAAGAATAACTTCACATTGTTGCAGTGTATTTTTTTTCACCAAGACAGGCAATAGTCTTATAAGCACAAGCTTTTGTGTTGTCTCTGTCATCACTACAGAGGCACATCACTCACATAATGATTAAACACATCTGAAAATTATTTTCAACCATGTAAGATGAAAGGAGGAACTTACTTTCCCAATAAATTCTTTCACAGAGACCAAAAGGTCTTCAGAACTTGATCAGTTGGAACTGGGAGTTGCACACAACAGGAGCAAGTACTGTCAGGCTGGATTCCCATGTTGTCATTAGCATTTCTGATAAGCTACTAGGCATAGAGATTTATTGTTTAATGTTGCAGTTGTCATAAACCTCTTCTAGAATATACATGCCTTTTTCATTTACATCTGGCATTCATGAGCAACTCTCTTATTTTTCCCAGAAGAGAAAGTGAAGTTGCAGGTACCTTAGCCCCAAAAGTAAACTCACAGGGGTTGTATGCGAATGGTCATAAATCCCAGTGAGGATGTAAACCACAGCCAAGTTGCTCAGCCATCTGCAATCCAAGGCCTATTTTGATATAGCAGAGCTATGAAATCTTGGCTTAGCATTTCATTTGAGAAAATGAGAAAAATGTTGTCCAGGTGCAATGAAATACACGAGCAAAGTCCAAGCAAGATAAGAAAAGTAAGACCACAGACAGAAGTGTAGCTGAAGAGGAGGTAACAGCAGCTTAATGGAAAAATACTGGCATGAAAAGAATCAGGACCCTGAGTGCACCACTGGTTCATAAATGCCGTGGCCAGCCTCAGCCTGGGCCTCCACCCAAACACCCAGTGCTCGAGAGCCTAGGTGCTCCCGTTTCCAAGCTCAGGCCTCAGCCTTCACTCCTGGCCTGAGCTATCACAACTGCACCTGTCCCCAGCCCTGTCTCCCGGATGGCCTTCAGACATATGCCATAGTTTGTCTCCAGACCTGTTTTCTGGATGGACTTTGCACACACGCTGAAGCCTTGTGTCCAACCCTGTCTCTGGCACCATCTCCTACTGCTCCTGCCTGGACTTCCTGGATGGATCCTGGACTTGATTCATCACCTCGACTTGTCTAGGACTGCCGATGGACCCTGTTATTATCAGCACCTGGCTCTGCCCGTGCTGTCCAGATGCTGAGAACTGTTTTAGTATTCTTACGTTTAATCTAGTAGTACATTGGTCCTAGATATCCACGGTTATATTAGTGAGACATTTCCACGCACTCATCTGCAGATCCTGCTTTCAGAATCTCTTCTGAGTATAGTAAGAGATGTCTGAATGAAAATGACCCACTGAAGGATAACTACATGGGATGCAGCCTCCTAAGCAATAAAGGTTAACAGCCAAAGGACTCAATAATCAAAGGCAATGATCTGGAGGAGTCTACAGTGGTACCACAGATACAGTTAATCTGGAAACAGGCAATTTCCCAGTTTCACAAAGGAAATTTGCAAACACAGGGAGCAGACAGATTACTGAGGTTACCAGGCACCATTCAACTACCACCGGAGCAGGCAACCTTGCAGGTTGCCATTCCTACTAGGGGAGCACCCACCACTGGGTTTCTCTTTCCTAATCTATATGGTATTTTTAATACTCTCAGTCCTTGCTGCATCAAATTTGTTCAAGAAAAAAAACAGACTTCTGCTGGACTTTGCTAGAAACCATATAGAACAAGATGAAGTTAGAGTAAAAATTAACTTCACTTAATGTAAAAATAACTTTATAGAAAACTTTACAACACATAATATAAAACCTCTTAAAATGCTAATTTACCTTGCCAACAGCACACAATCCACATTTTTTATCTTTCCCAATATCAAAGCATCTGATGGCTGCAAAACAAGCAAATAAGAATATGTTACAGCCTGACAATTGCATTAGAAACCTTAACTGCTACTTAAAAATAAGCAGGATAATTATGAAAGGAAAACACCGGTTAACATTGTAGTCTCACATCTTCTTCAGCTTAGAATAAGCCTGTAATTTGACACTGCAGACCAGTAAATAGGCTGGAGCAGGAAGATCAAACTTGACACCAGAAGGATTATCACAATTTTTCTGTGTTCATACTAACATTAACATTGCAATTCCTTACTTCAGGGTTTGAAACAGTAATACTTTCAAATACTTTGAAACAGTGCTTCAAACAGTGCTACACAAACATGAAAAAAGGAGCATGTACATGTTGCCCTTAAATTGGTTAGCATGTCTCCCTCTCTCCTGTAAACCCTGGCTACTTTTGATAAACACATGCCATTCCCCTCCCAATAAAAAACACATTTAATCTGTCCCTTTCCATAACACCCTGCATTCTCTCCTCTGTCCCCTTTCTACTATGTAAGGATGTGAGGCAGAGTTCTAGACTCCTCCAACCCACCCTTCATTCCCCCCCAGCTTTCTGACAAACTCCCTCTTACCCTGCTGCCCACTTTCAGAAAGCAAACTGTGACATAAAAGAGAATTTCTGGTACACCAGCGGTAGCAACAGTGTTGTATTTGGTCAGCACAGGGACCAGGAGACAGTAGGCGCTCTTCTCTCACAGGTACATGACAAGAACAGGCATTGCTCCTGACTAACGAACCAGACATTTTGTTTCTCGCTACCCAGACAGTGCCTTGCCTTGGAAGCTGTCATATTGTCCACACAGGGCAGCCCTCAGGTCACTAACTGCCACTACAACAAATTAACTGCTCTGTGAGCTGTACTCTGTTCCTAGGCTTATATGCAACAGGGATCTGAAATACACAATGCTTCCAGTTTCCCTTTTTGTTAAAAAAATGTAAGGCCTCCATTTAATTAGATGCTAAGCTGCATTTGCACTGAACAGGGGTAAAGTTGGATGTGCTACTTCTCCTGCCCAATTCACAACTGTATGCATTTCATCCTTTTTATTGCAGTGTAGAAGAAACTATAAATAAACTGGAAGCCCCTCTGTGCCAGTCTCTCCTTCCATGCTTTGGGATTTAAAGCTGAAATAGCTACTAACAAATTATTATGTATTTACTAGTCTGTCCAGGTTTTGGCTGGGATTTAAAACCACAACAAATCACAAGTTTGCAAGTGTCTGGAAGGACTCACACATCTGCATTTAGAAATGTTCTGTTGCCTGCTACTTGACATAACTTTGTGTTTTCATGCTAGCTGCATGATTTCAATTATCATTTAACATCTGCTGATTCTGTTAGAGACATGAAAATTTGCAGAGATCTAGAATAAAGTAATGTATGAATCCCACATAGCTGCACTGTAGAGATACTAATTTCTAACAAAAATTCCAGTTTCTACTCCTTATTGCACAGCTCTTTTTGGTCATTTTTAATGTGAAATCTCTTCAAAGCACCAAAATTTACTCAAACACCTAGGTTTGAATTCTGCCAGATGCAGATTTACCACTTTTTTTTTTTTTTTAATAAAGGGAACATTTCAGAAAATTTATTTTTAGAACCGTAGCACATTCTGCCTTCTTTTCAAAAGTCCCCACTTAATATTAACCTACTGACATTCAAATGTTTAATCTATTTACCTTACTTTACACACACTCTTCTGAACGAGGCATAGGTTTAAGTGTGAAATTTGACACCAGGCAAAAACCTTGCTGTGTAGTTGCCAAGACATTTTGATGTTGCAACATTCCATAACAATGACAGTTCACAACAATTAGCATTTGGGGGTTTAGGTTTTGGGTTTGTTTTGTTTTGAGAGCACACATTTGTTGTGTGAAGTAATAAACATACAACTTAGCTCACAGCAGGATACAAAAACACTCTTAAAAACTGAGGAGGACCTCAGCCAAAATTCCTTGTCTCCTATCAAAATGAAAAGTAAAGATCAGGATGTTGACGACTGGACGCTTCGCTTTACAAGTGACAGATTAAAGTTTATTCCAGGTGACAGATTAAAGGTTATATAAATTTCCATAAATTTGGGGTAGAAAGGTGAAATTTAACTGCTATTTGATATCCACTGAATTCTGGTATACACTGCTGACTGAGCAGCAGCTTTGAAATCCAACGGGCTTCAAAATCTAGTTCCAGCAGCTAGGGTTTCATTTCCTGTCTGCTGCAACCCTAGTCACTTCAAAAGGCTTCAGGGTGGCCACATAACAGGACTGATTGTCATCTTCATACAGATTTCCACAGAACACATTAAGGGCATCTTCCAGGTGAGTGCCTGAATATCTTTCTTGCACATCATTGCTATAAACATGGCAGAGAAAAAGAAAGATTTGGAACAAAGAATGTGCTGCTAAATAATGTACTGACAGTTTAAGAAAATAATTTGCAGATACTGCATCACAGGTCATTGAAAGAGAGGAAATAAGGATAAATAAGCATGTGTAAAGTTACAAGCAAGTGAAAGATAGAGACATTTCAAACTATGTGTTAACCACACAACAGAGCTAGTGTGTGCTTCTGTTCCACTCTCTTTCTCCCACAAGTTCTTTCCAGTGTTGTACCCCTCTACTGTACTCAGGAGCTTTGAAATGCTGATGAAATAATAAAAACTTCCAATGGAACAAACTGAATTTAAAGCTGTAATACAGTATTTTTAAAGCAAGATTTAATAAAAGTCCCAACAAAAAGTTCTCAAACATTAATAATTCATATATATATTTAACTACTTCCTCCTTCCACAAAATCCAAGTCAGATATATACTATTCAGTGTTGCAAAACAGAAGAGGAAGTAAAGAACTGTGGGCAATTCACCCTAAGTTATGACAGTAACAAACAATTGAAATAAATCCCCTTTGTTTGCAACATAAATATGCATAAAGTACTGCTCATGTGGTGCTTACAGAATTCCTTTTTTTCCTTGTTCTCACCTCAGACGCAAGCTGGAACAGAAAATAGAATGATCAAGCAAAATAAATATCTAAGGAAAAATTGAGATGGAAAAGTATCTCATAGGTCCCAAGCCTTCTTTTAACTGTGATCTAGTTTAGGAACCAAACAATGTACATCATTCTGGGGAGGCAGAAGAGGAGCTTAAGTGTCATGTCACAGGGTCTGATTTTCCTGATGCAAGCATACAAAGCTAATTTACAACGCGGAAACTTCCCATGCTCTGTTTGCCAGATATATCTATGACCAAAAAAAGAGGCAAGCACCCAAAATAATTTTCTAGAACAGGAAGATATTTTGCTGATTTAGGGAAAGGTGATTTCACAACCAAGTTCTGTCATCCAGAAAGCAAAACAATCTAACAAAGTATATTCTGAACAAAGTTTTTTTAGTAGCTCCAAAATCCAATGACGAAGACAAACGCTGTTGCAAGCAATTTTCTTATCCTAAAGATAACAGTGTTTTCCATATCTGGAGATAGAATGCTGAAAGGTTTAAGGTTTTTTCCATAGAATAACAAATTTTTATTGCAAAGAAAATGGTGGAAGCAGACAAGGGAAAAAACAAGTCTGGAATATCAACAGCTCTAAGCGTATTTATTAAAAAAAAAACCCACAGTACTGCATATGCCCTAGTATTACTAATGCAACTTGAAAGATCATTGTCCTCCAAAGAGGACTAATGCCAATGTAAAGAACTGCAAAAAATCTCACAGTAGTTTCCTTTTAACTTTTCCAGAGTTTACCTGAAAAAATATCCCCACATTCCCTAACAATATAAGTTTAGTTATTAAATGATTCTTACAATTTGAGAAGGCCAAAGCAGAAGACAATTCAAGGACTCTGTATGAACAAAATTTAAGCTATTATTCTGCTTCTAAAAGTAAAGAAACAGCAATAAACATCTATTTTGCTGTTTTCTAATGTCAAAGGTGCCAAGGAATGTGACCACCAGCAAGGTTTTCAGCTAACAGTCTTTTGGCTATGTCCTTGCCAAGAAACTTAAGAATTAAAACCCAAAATTTAAAGAAAGCAGAAATGTACACTTTACATTTTTACATGATAGAATTAAACGGACATACATTTTTAAAAAGATGCCTTGCATTTTCCTTTTGGTATTCAGACATTCATTTTTGTGCTTCCTAGTTTTGCTTGAACTAAATAGGCTTGATGTTGCATCTCTAATTCTCTCAGCAATTAAGAGACCACAAAGTTCTGAACAGTTTATTTAGATGAAGCCCTTTAACTCTTAAAATTTCAGGCAGATTTCCACTGATGTCACAGCTCCATGAAAAACATCTTTATGGCAGAAATATCCCAATTTGGTTCCATTTCAGTACCAATCAAGAACAAGACATACATTTAGAAAAAAATACGAACACAAATGACAAACTCCTAAAATTTTCCAAGCACATTTTAAAAAAAGTCTTCATCTGCCCTTTTGCATTCAGCAATAGCTGCTTCTTTTGTGTCTGTTCTTCTAAAATGGGAGAGGTAGGCTGTGTAACACCTCTTTCCTGAATGCCAAAAAGTCTCAGCAGCAAAATAAGAAAATATTGATCTACCTAATGTTACCAATTAAATTTATGAGGTTTGTTTCTTCTTCAATTGAAGTCAATCAACTTGATTCACTGAATGCACTTTACGCCACTGTAACTTGTAGTTTAAGCCCTCCACATCTTACACTAGAGCTGATGCACCAGTTGCTCCATGACGATGAAAACTGCTTTCAAACACCGGAGCTAAAGCGATTCTATGCAGGAGTGAATCTACATTAAACAACCACCAGATCGTGGGCTGAGTTCTTAGGAGTTCAAGTCCACAGGCAGAGAGAAGAGAGACAGGCCAGCAGGGGTAAGGACAAAAGCTCGGTATTTGGCTGCGCTCCTTTTCACAGATACAGAAGCCCCATAAAGCTGCAGTTTCCCATCTATCTCAGTTTAACAGTCCCAGTTCAGCTCACCACAGTATTTAGAATCACCATTTGAGTTCCCACCATGACATCTCAGTTATACACACACACCCCACATACACAGAGACAGAATATTTACAAGCTCAAGACCCGGCAAGTCCATTGATCAAGGCTTCTCACGAATCATAACAGGCAACCAAGATTTATTTTCCTCTATTCATGTTGCATTCTGTGAAGAACACAGTAGAAAGACAATATCTAAACTGCTTCCTAAAAGACTGATGCAACGTGGAGGACTGAGGAAGCTTTTTCCACTCCCTTGTGTGGGAGCCATCCTCCAGGTACTCTAACTCTTCTCAGGAATACCAACCCTGTTGTAGGACACCTACTGCACTGCAGAATTTGGGCCACCCAAATACTGTTGCATCCTAGCGTTGTGACAGAACAGCCCCTAAATACTGTGCCGCCACTGCCCTTAACTCTGATCTGAACAGACCTCTGTGAGGGAGAAGAGTGTTTCATCCTTCCTGGATATGAAGGCTTCAGTTAGTATCTGCTACAAGGATAGTGCTATTTTTCCTCTGTGACCAATCTCCAGATGCAGCCATGCTGTGACTATCCATGACTCTCAAAAATTAGGGAATGTAATGGCAACTGGTTTGGTTTAGCCAGTGGATTCTATGTCAGACCACCCCTGGCTACCATTTGGAGAGCAGGGTACAGAAAACGAAGGCAGCAAGTTCCCTTCATTCTCCTGCAGTTTGTTAACAGATTTTGAAAGACTGTCGAAAAGTCACACATATTTTGCTGATTATGTTTTTTGCTCCCTTAATCTTTTTCTCCTTCCCCTCCTTGAATGGTACACACACAAACTCCGCTTACTCTTTACACTCTTACTTCCCTTTTAAACCATTTTTTCACTCACACACCACAGCACTGAGCTTTCTGTCAAACTTCTACTCATGACTCTTCCTACCCCACGCCAGATGTTTTATTTTACATATACTAGCTTACACTGCTATATTTCATAAGTACAATTCTGATAGCAACTGTAAAGCACTCAGACTCCTCTGGTCTTACAACATTACAGAATATCAAGATCTAGTTCTTTCATGAACTTCCTGTGTCAACCAGAACCTCTATTGCCCTCGATCTCCTGCCTGTAAAACACTCATCCTTTGTCTTGCTTGTTCCTCGTATAAATGCTTTGGGGCAGGAATCATCCTTCTCAACACACTTGGCACACTATGTATAGAGCAACACCCCTAGCCTTCATGTCCTTTTGCTAAGGAAAAAGGCTGAAGCAATAAGAAGGAGAGTTGGTCAAGAATACCTGTGCCACAAAAACAGTTTCAGAGCTTCCTTTTCAAAACAGTTTCAAATTATGTGGTTATAAGCACAACTGTAAGAAGAGCATTAGTATGTAAAGCGTAATTCAGTGGTTACAGGGAAAAACGTGGCCCATATACCTCAAAGAAAACTTTTCTGCAATTCAGGAAGGTTCCTGGAGCGATGTGACACATACTACAGGTTACACAACAGCACAAATCTGAAAGACAAAGTTTATCCCTCTTGACTACAAATTCAGGACTGAGTTGTAAATTCGTCCCATCTACAGACGAGAAGAGGTACAGTCTCCTTCACAGAGCATCTTCGTAGCACCTTGTTTCTGCAAACTAAGAATCACACAATACATAGGAACTAAAAGGACACAGTGACAGTACCTCTTTTACGCATTCATTTAACAGTCTGAAAATTCTTAAAGCATACAAACATCTTTAAAAACAGCAAAGAGTCTCAGTAATTAAAAAATAAGTTATACAGACCTTGCCATAAGGGGTACTAACATATTTTTCTGTTCTTCCTTCTAAGATATCTGGATCATCCAGGCCAGTTCCACCGATAATTCCAATCTTACATAGAAAAGTACGTATTAGTCTTTTTGAGATCACACTCCATTTAACAGCATGTCTGAAAAACTAACTAGGCAGCTACAAAACGTATTTTCTGCTTGAGATGGGAGACAGACTGTGGCTCAATAGAACATAGTATGTTCAACACAGACTCCCACAAAGGAAATTTCAAATGACTTGATTTTAAACAACCATATTTAACTTGCCAATTTCTTACACTCCTCTTTAAAGATACCAAATTTAAAAAGCTATGGAAGATGCACAAAGATGTGTCAATTCATCACTTATTCCCAATTTAAAAAATGAAGGCTGTTATTGGGAATGCCTCTAATGAGTAAGAAATACCTGTATAAAGCATATTATAGTAAAGGCTTCTTGTTTACAGTGCTATACATGACCAGTCATACTGAATACCAGGCATTACTATATACTATTATACATTAAAAAAATGAAAACCTTTTTTCAAAAAATTAGAAGGTTTTTTTTCTTGACTTGTCAAGATCTAAGAACTTCACTGTTTCTGTAAGTAGTCTCTGTACAGCTTCTGAAAAGGGGGACAGCTCAACAGCATCTTGACAAGTGAAATAAAAAGAATCTGCTGACAATTTCACCTGCTGATGGGTTTCTTCACATATTTACCATGACGTCCTCTGGTACCTACAAAGTTTTAAGTGCTCATCCAAACTTTGCCTGCAGCTGGATCACTAACGATCTCCTGGGTAGATGCACTGGTGTCTGGTTTTATTCAACTCAACACCTTATCCTAAGTAGAAACTTAACAGATTCTTGCTCCTCCTACTTTTTTAATGAAGTCTTTTCAAGTACTTTTTTCCCAAATTTTTATGAAATTGACTAACAGCTTCAAAGCAAAATGGAAAACGAAAAGAGGTCAAAACAAAGGGCCACTTAAATAAAATATATTTTATTTCCTTAGGAAATCAGGCTAAAAGTCCTATGTTCTGTTTTCACTTGTAGTGAAGAAGCATGAAATGACTCACAATTACCACCTATTTGTCATGCTTTAGTGATCACCAATTTCTTGTTCTTGCTCATCGCTTATCTGTTGTAGTTCTTTTGTAAGAAAGGGAAAGAAAAAAAGGTAATTTGAAATGTGCAGTCTCATTGAGACTAAACTCACCTGTGATTTCATATTCCAGCTAAAGAAAAATGCATCTCAACTTTTTTTTTTCTAGTACATCATTGGAAAGTATCTTGGTTTTGTCTTTCTAGGTATAATTCCATTTTCAATCAAGTCAAGTCTTTTCTTGAGTTCAGAACACTTCTAACTCTTTGTCTGGAATGGTATTGTGAGGCCCTTCACAACCTCAGGCTTAATAATGGTACTTAAAAATAATGTCACCATTTATCACACACAGAGAAAACGCTACTGCCTTTTTTTTTTTTCCGTCAGTGTGACCAGCTGTTGCAAAGTTTGTCTCGCTTTTAAGCTGAAGAATTCATATCATGCTTGAGTTGCTTATAGAAAAATAAAACTGGAAACTGTAACCATTCTGGCCTGACCTATTATCGCAGGGTTCCGCTATTTTTTACTAAAGACAGAAAATTTCTCAAGTAAAACCTCCAGACTTCAACCTCCAGCACCCCCTTTCTACAACACACACCCAACTGCCTCTTACTCTAGCTTTTTCTTAACTTTCACATTCATGGAGACCTCATTTATTCAAGCACTATATTAGCTGTCTCATCAAGCATTTAGTTTCAAAAAGCAGAGGCTCTGTGGTCTTCGTTACACATCAAATACTCCTCTGAGAAGGCTTTCCACATTAGATGGCGTGAACCCTGATAGGCCAAGTAGTTTTAACAGAACTCCTGTTTCCTTTTGCTGCCCCCCTGTGGAGCAGGAGGAGTAGTGCAAAGGAAAATACCAGTAAAAAATCCACAAACTCCAACCACGAATATACTGAAGCATTAGGGAAGGTCTAGACCCTTGTTTGCAGGAGTATTGATGGGTCTTTTCCCATGTTACTCGTGTTGCTTATTTAGCACAAACGTTCAGATTGATAGATTTCTCATTAAAATCCTGAAAACTATATGAATTTAATAATTTTTTGCCTTAAGAATCATGTCAGAAGTGTGCAACAGGAGCAATCATAAAACTCAAAATCAGCAAAAGACCACCTTTAACATTGTTCATGCACGCATTCAGTCAACACAGAAGATTACCACATTAACAGAAGCCAGGATCAAAATGGTGCCCTTTTTTTTTGTAATCTATAAAAAACCCTGTTCCTTCAGTAACTTAACTAGCTTTAGATTGCAGCCTTTCAGTATCTAAAGGGGCCTTATAAGAAAGATGGGGATAAACTTTTTAACAGGGCATGTAGCAATAGTAGAGGAGGTAATGGTTTTAAACTAAAAGAGGAGAGGTTTAGACTAGATATTCCTGCCCCCACCCGAGGATAGGGGAGAGAATTAAAGGGGTAAAGGGAAAAAAGGACTCATGGGTTGAGATAAGGACAATTTAATAACTAAACTACAATAAGATTGAAAATAATACTATATACAAATATACAAATGAGTGATACACAGTGATACCTCCCCCCCCACCTGATGATAAAGACTCAGCCTGTTCCCGGCTAACGATCCCAGAACAGGAGGAGTCGACCCCAGAGCAGGGAGGGGTCCCGAAACACCACACTCACAGAGCGGAGATAACAGTCCAAGCGCCCCAGACCAAGAGATGACCGGGGTGCTGGGGAGGGGGGGAAGGCCTTGGGATAGCAATCCAGAGCCAGAAGAGATCCGAAACCAAAAGCGCCTCGGAACAAAAAGGCGAAGGGGCGATCCTCTGGAAGGGTCCTCACCTATATACTGGTCATGACGTGTATGTTATGGAATAGATTATTGGTCACTCTGGTTCTCAATCTAGTAACCGAAGAACAAATCCTGGGCTAGTAGCTGGGGCTGTGCCCTCCCAGCCCCCCTGCCCTGTCTGCAGGGAACAGGGAGGCTGAAAGTATCTGACCTTGGCAGCAGCACAAAACATCCCTTATCAGCTTTCTTCTGAGCATAAATCCAAAACACAGCCTCTTGCTAGCTAATATGAAGAAAGTTAACTCTGCCTCTGCTTAACCCAGGACAGGCTCCCTACTCCTGCTGCTGCAGTGCTTGTGCTGTACAGTTCAGTTCCAGAGCAGGCTTTTACAGCAGTGGCCCCAATGAAATGCTGCAGAAATGGCAGCAGTGCAATAAGCTGGCAAAATATTTACAACTCCCAGGCTGGAGAACCCACAGCATGGAAGAAGAGCTGAACTACCCTGAATCTGCTTTTGCCTTCTTCTTCCCTGCCGAGTACCTTGGCAGCAGTTTGGTCAACTTTCAACCCACCTTAGGCAACACTGGCTAGAGAAACGCTGCGGTCACTATAACTCACAGGAGAGCTGCTACAGTTGAAGGAAGTTAGGCCAGCCGAGATTTGTTGAAGCAGCTGCTTCTCCAACCGTGTAATGCCAACTTGGAGCTGGCAGCTCCAGCCCTTAAATTAATTTTACCCCTCTGCAAGAGAATTATTTTTCCTTCAGTTTACACAATCTCCACAAATATCAGCTACATGTGGGAGCTGGAGACCCAAAAAACAGATTCCATAGTAAATTCTGCTTTACAGACCTTCTAGTAAATTATTAAAAGGAAGGCAGCTGCCTCTAGCTGCTCACTAAAAAAAAAGTCTCACTTTTCCTCAAAAAGCTAGGCACATCTTAGATGTGACTTAATATGTAACGCTAGTCCATGTTAAGCATTGTCACAATCAGTTACGAGCCCATGTGACAACTAAAAACCAATTAATACATCTGTATTCCTCTCTTCTATTCTGGGGATAATAAGAAGAGGAAGAGGATGGCATTAAAAAGACTTTCACTCAAAAGGAGAAAAACAGCAAGCTGCATGCAATTTAAAATTAAGAGAATAAGCCTGCAATGTCTGTAAAACGAAGACAGCTTACAACTGCTTTCTACATACCAAAACCTCTGTGAGAGTTACTTCACTTCAGAAAATTAATTCATATTTTGGGTCAAAATACAAACACAGAGTTTCAGCCTAACTGGCCCGCTCATCCCCGGCGCAGGCCGTCGCCTTTTGGAGGCACTTTTAAACTGACGGGACAGACAAGTCTGAGGGGAAACTTTTGTCAAAAAAGCCCTGCCGCGGCAGCTGGGGGCCCCGTCCCCCCTGCCAGTCACAAACCCGCCCGGTCTCTCCCGCTGACAAACCGCGCACACCGCAGCCAGCTCGGAAACCCTGAGAAACAGAGGCCTCTACCTGTCATTTAAAAATAAAATACGATAAAAAACATTGTCCCTTCCGGGAGAGCCGGAAGAGAGCC
>NW_010128075.1:0-235 GCF_000699245.1 Pterocles gutturalis
ATTATTATTATTATTATTATTATTATTAAGTGGCATGCCGGTGGGCTCATTCAGATCTCCGCTGTTGGTGCCCTCTGTCTTTTCCACTCTGCCAGAAAAGATCTCAAAATTTGAAAAAAAAAAAAATAGATGTGTATTATTTTTTTAACAGATCACTTAACTGCAGGCTCCTGGCATGGGCCGGCCGCGGCGGCTGTTGGCTGGGGGTCTTTCCGCGCAGAGAGGCCGGCCCCCC